>NC_034609.1:7383531-7424397 GCF_900095145.1 Mus pahari
AGGAAGGAAGGAAGGAAGGAAGGAAGAAAGAAAGAAAGAAAGAAAGAAAGAAAGAAAGAAAGAAAGAAAGAAAGAAAGAAAGAAAGAAAGAGAAAGAAAGAAAAAGAAAGAAAGGAAGGAAGGAGATTTGGGAGGAGGATGTGGGTTCTGTGCTAGGCATTTGAAATTGAAATGGAGGGAAAGTACACACATTATTGTTTAATTCTGAGTGGTTGAACCAGTTACGGTGAGTGGGAGGAGATGTAGGCTGAGGAAAAAGACTCAGGAAGAAATGGCATTTACAGACTGGTTACAAATGAAATGTTTAATTAGAGTGGAAGTAAAACCGTGGAAACTGAAGAATGAAAGACCCTCGAGTCTGTTGTTTTACAATGCCTGGTCCTGCTGCGAGGTCAAGGGGTTATGGTCATCACATTTGATATGTGTTGAAGTACACTGAGTTGTCGCTTAACTGTGAAGATGCATTTGAGAAATAGATAACTAGGAGATTTAATCATCAAAAACCCCATAGAAGGGTCTCATGTGCATGGATGCTAGAGTCTTCTCCACACCCACACTTGTTGTGCAGTGATGCTCCAGTATGACACTGTACTATAGGCGCTTTGTAGCACGGCGGTGTGCATTTGAATATCTACTATTCCTAAATAAAGAGAGGGGACGATAAATATATAAAACAAAGAGGTAAGCATGACACAGGGGTAAAAGGGTCCTCTCACAACCGAAGTCACATGGTGAGTTGTTGAGTGCACTGAAGCAGAAGGCTTGGGATGAATCCTGCTTCCTGTCGCCTTTATGACCTTCATTCACATGGGTAATGCTAAATTCATACTAATTTGATTTTCCTCTAAGATAAATTAATCTTAGCATAATGCACCTTTTCTACTTTTAATTTAAATTTTAAGGTTTCTAAACCCTTTGTTGCTTTTATGATGAATATAACTTGAAGCATACATAGTAAACACGTTACACAACTACAGAATATATTTTCTTCCTATATATTCTTATTATATATGCTTTTTCTTTTCAAATATTTTAAGTTAATAAACATTTTTGTTTTAAAAAAACACACAAATGCACAAATTAGGTGAGACCTACACAAAGTAAAGAAGATCAATATTACTTTCATTCGCCTCCATATCTTGTCCCACTGCAAGATCTTGGAAGGTCTTTAGGGCAATGACATGCATGGAGCCTCCTGTGAAGCCTCTAGAATGCTTCCTGAGGAACTTTCTCATGTGTTGTGTGTTGTGTGTCGTGTGTGTGTGTGTCTGTGTCTGTGTGTGTCTGTGTGTACATATACACACATTCCTATGTATATATTTAAGCATGTATGTATATAATAAGTACACCATAAAATAATAATAAAATGAGGCAGAGAGGTGACTTAGCAGTGAAGAGCACTGGTTGCTCTTACAGAGGAGCCCAATCTGATTCCCAGCACCCATATGATAACTAACAACTGTCTGTAACTCCAGGGGATCCAGTGCCTTCTTCTGGCCTCTGCAAGCACCAGGCATGCACATAGTGATCAGAAATATATGCAGGGAAAACATCCATACACATAAAATAAAATTAAAATAATTAAATTTGAACTAGATTTGTTAAGTATATAAAGTGTAGCAGTCATTTTCATCATCAAATATAATGCTACCCATATGGTATCTACTATACTTCTGTATGACCAGGCATTTACCTCTTCACAGCACATTAGTTTACATGGTTGTGGAGTAGGTTTGTCTACACCAGCTTCCTTCTAGCACGAGATGAATGTGTTGTGTTTTGGAGGCTACGGTGTCACTAGGCAATAAGAATATTTTTAGCTCCATCATAATCTTATGGGATTCCTGTTGTATGTGCAGCCTGGTGTCAACCAAAATGCTGCCATTCAGTGTGTGACTCTGTCAAACAAGGTAATTATAAAAGTGCTGTCTGTCACCATTCTGGCCCTTAATCTAAAAGCTTTCATAGCTTTCTCTTAGGGCAAATAATGAGTGACTAGGGTAGCCTGCAGAATCTTTTATTCACAAAACTACTCCCAGAGGCTTATTTCTCTTCGCATAAAGGGATGAGGTTGGTACAGTCACTGCTAATTCTGCCAATTAACTCTTCAAGGAATTTTCAGAATGTTTTCATATGTCGTATAAGGAATTCAGAACCATCTAAATTTAACTTAACTTCCTCCTCTTAAACAACAGCACATAGGGTTGCAATCATAAGACTATGGACAGGGCACAGTCATGAGCTGGATGAGGTCATGCAGGTCTGTAATCCCATCATCGGACACAGGGCTGTGGCTAGTTGGAAACCATCCCGGAATACACAATGAGTTGCAGCACACAGTAAAGGTATTAGAAATATCTAAGTTCCTATATAGATCTTACAAAGATGTGTTCAAAACAAATAGTCTTTTAAGTGAGTAAGCTGTGCACTGGTACAGAAGAGTGTCCTGGTCACCACTGTTTAAGCCATTGCATACACTGGGCTAACAGTATTACTTTTTTGACAAAGCAAAATTGATGCTTCTGGCTTTTCTTGTGAGTGCAACCAGTGTAGGTGTAGAACCTTGGATGGACTCCTCAGTTACTATTGCTAGTGTTTTACATCTGACCATTTTTCAGGAAGGGAAATGTAGTGACAATTTTGAAATGTTTTCTTAAAAAAAAAAAAGAAAGAAAGAAATATTTTAAGAATATGTTTTTGTTTTAACCCTAGGTGTGGGATATGGGGCTGCTTCAGATTGTCCGCAGCAGCTGACTATGATTTGCCTCGTGCTCTAGCAGTGGGGTGATTTTGCCAGCTGTAGAGGGTTTCTGCAAATCTGTGACATTTGGAATTCTGGGAACTTTTCAGAGGATATATAAAGGCTAGGACCTCAGAAGCAGTGCAGGTTGTTGTTTGGTCATCGATTGTTGTTGGTTGCTGTTGGTCTCTGTTTGTTAAGTAGTTGTACACAAAAAGAAACAACAACAGAAGAAATTGGATATCCTGATAGTGAAGATCAAACTTGCCCCGAATGAACTCAACACCCGTAATCAGCAGGAAGTACTCTAAGGAGAATGCCACCCTCTTTCTGACACCTGACTTTATTCAGAGATCTCTTTCCTTCCCTCTTCATCCTTTTTTCTCTTTATCTAGTGTTAGGGAGTTGAAAAAGTTAGAAGAGGGTGGAGAAGGACAGAAGAAAGAACCCACAAGGTATCCAAAGACCACTACGGGGCAAGCAGTCTTTTGCACACCCTCGAACATAGCATCCTCAACATGTGAAGCTTTCTGAATGGGAATCTTGCAGTCTCTTTATTAAATCCCTTCTCCCTCAGAGCCTGTGCCTACCATGGCCTTTCTGATGCTGGTTGTTCAGCTCTGAATCTCACTGGTGCCATTGGTCAGTATCCAAACGTGATCTGATTGAGTACAAAGGTTTCTGTGCTGAGAATGCTGGGAGGATGGCTGCCACTGTTATGCCCAGTGCCTTCCCGGGTTCTCTTGTGAACCGCTCGCTTACACTGCAAGCATTACCCACCCCTTCTGTGCTCTGAGCAGCCCTTGCTCAATAGTCTCACTGGAACTAGGAGTGAGCCGATTAGGTGGCGGGCACGAGCAGAGGGCACAAAATCTCTATCTCTTCCCCTGAGGCGACCTAAGCCTCCTCACCCTCTGCTTTCCTTTATAGCCACTGATGGAAACACACCTTCTTCATTAAGGGTGTCCCTCCTGCAGTGTGACCTTGTTAAATGAATGTGACTTGACTCTGAACCGAAGTGAAACTAACTGCTTTCCCCCTGCAGCTTTATTACCTTTCCCTTTAATAAAAAAATTAAATAGTGTCTCCAGACCAGTGCACCTGGAATTGTGTGTAAACTGAAGAATTCTCAGACCCCAGGAGCAGACCATTACATCTTGAACTTACATAGTAAGGTGTCTGAAATTACTTGCAAATAATCCGTTTCACTGCACCCCACCTGCCTTGCTGCATCGTGGGAACTGTTTTCTGCCTGAAACTTCTGCCTAAATTTTGAGGAAGCCTACATAATACTTTTAAAATGGACTGGAGAAACTATGTCGTTAATCACTGTAAGACGGTCTCTAAGTAAGGCAGTTACTGCTTTGTGAGACCTCTTTCACTGCCTACCCACAATGGGTGTGAGTGGCGTCACTCTGAATTTTAAAACTGTCGTCTTGGGTGGTGATGTCAGTTACCTTTGGAGCACTATGGCCGCAATGCCATCCTGAAGCAGTGTAAAGGCAGAGAGGTTTATTTTGATTCAGCGTTTCTAAGCCTACAACCCATCTTGTCATAGAAGGCCGCCATGGCGTCATAGTGCCTGTCATGGTGATGAAGGGATCTGGTGGATACTGTTCCCATCACAGTGGTCAATATACAGAGCAGGGCTAGGGCGTGGGACCCAGCTCTAAGCTTCTAACTCCCATCCCTGGTGACCTAGCTCTGTCAAGGAGGCCTCATCTCCTAAATGTTGCATAGTCTCCTCAGATAGTGCCACCCGCACAAGCCTATGGGGGACATTTCAGGCTCAAACACGAAAACTGAGTAGACTCTAGTGATTCAGCTGTTGGTTCCTCTGTGCTGTTAAAGTGCCCCCAGGGGCCACAAGTCCTCTCTCCTGTCACCCAGAAGGTAGGAAGCTGTGTGTTGCTTGCTGCCATCCAAATGTTAACTAAGGGCAGCTACTTGTAGCTTTTATTTTTTCATATCACTTTTTTATTATTTATATTTTAGCCCTTAATTGGTACCTAATGACTAAAGATGAGAGTCATCATACGTTGGAGGTCATTCTTTGTCAAGGACAGGAGGAACTGCAACACTTTCCTCCAATTTTACAGGAAGAGTGTCTATATACATTTTTTATCATTGGCAGAGGGCTATGGGTTTGCCAGAGAGAAGGGTCTCAAGCAATTCTCTCTCCCATTTGGGTCAATTGATTTATGTAAGCACAATTGGTGGAAAGAACACAATGTAGAAGCAGGGTGATGTGCAGATCTCCATCCCATTATGGATGGTCATGTGAGGATACTGTAATCAATGCCTTAGATGCTCATGTATATGAGACCCAGAGATGCTGAGTATGTAACAGGGCAACTGAATGCAGGGGAAAGACATAGCTGCCAGAGGGGAAGCCGATCTGGTATTGGGTGAGGGAAAAGGGCTAAAGCTCTGAGGGCCAGCAGAAAGAATGGAAACAGGCAACGTCCGGAGATAGGAGACCAGAGACCTGGGAGGTGAGAGACTCTCAGGACTCAAAAGAAGGGACCTTAGATGAAATTCCCAACAGTAGGGAGAGGGAACTTATAGAGCCCACCTCCAGCAGGAAGACAGGACATTAAGTGAGGGATGGGGTTGCCATCCCATAGTCACAACTCTGACCCATAATTGTTCCTGTCTGAAAGAATTACAGGGATGGAAATGGAGAGGGGACTGAGGAAAAGAAGGTCCAGTGACAGGCCCAAAGTGGGATCCAGCTCAAGGGGAGGTCCCAAGGCCTGACACTATTACTGAGGCTATGGAGCACTCACACAAAAAAGGAACCTATCATGACTGCCCTCTGAAAGGCCTACCAAGCAGCTGAAAGAGTCAGATACAGATGTTTGCACCCAACCAGTGGACAGAAGCAGCTGACCCCTGTTGTTGAATTTGGGAAGGCTGAAAGAAGCTGAGGAGAAAGGCAATCTGGTAGGAGGACCAACAGTCTCAATTAATCTGGACCCTCGAGATCTCTCAAACACTGGACCACCAAACAGACAGCAAATACCAGTTGATATGAGGCTCCTAACACACATACAGTAGAGGACTTCCGGGTCTGTGTTCATTCAGAGATGATGTACCTAACCCTCAAGAGATTAGAGGCCCCAGGAGTTTAGAGGTCAGGTGGGGTGGGGGGTGGGGCCATCCACGTGGAGACAGGGGGTGGGGAGGAGGTGTGGGATATAGAGCAGTGGGAGGGTGGATGGGGTGGGGAATGGAATATGGACTGTAAAATATAAATTAATTAAAAATATAAAAGATTTTTGCATTAAAAAAAAAGACATGGCTGCCCCAGCAACTACAAGTTTCAGTAAGGCACAGACCTAGTGTAAGAATAGACTCCAATGATGTTTAAATCCCCTCTTTTTCATTTTATTTGTTTAGTTGTTTATGTTGCTCAACACAACCATTTGGTAAATAGTTCATTCCCGGATGTGAACTAAACCCTGTCTACTGCTGTGTCACTGGAAGTTCAGAGGTCTTCTTGAGTTCTCTGCAGGCCTCTGAGCTGTGCCTCCCGTTGAAGTCACTGCCCTAATGCCTGAGTGTTCCAGAAAAAGCAGGAGAGGTTCTGGACAGAGCTATTCTTGTCTGAACACTCCCACTTAGGTAGCAATTTTGGAATGACAGGAAAAAGGTGATCCTGTCGACCTCTCTTTCAGTATGTGACCAGCAAGTTTACATCTGGTTGAGTGTTGTGCTGGAAGGCCAATGTGTTAAACTGCCCTAAAGAAAGGTAGAGGTTGGACCAGAGGCAAGCATTCGTTTTAGGTCATTGTGTTCCCTCTCCACCACCCTGGTTTCTAACGTTCCATGGCTTTCAGTCATTCTAAAATCTTAGAACAGGGAACTCTAGAGAGAAATTTTAATCAATATTTCCTTCTTGCTAATAGTGATGGTGAGTAGGGCAGAGAAATGATTTGAAAAGAAGCCTGCAATGCGGTTTTATTCATTCGCTGATTGTGGACACACTGGAAAGCTGATCATAATAAACACGCCCACTTCCCTAGCATGCATCTTTGGTGTCCACTTCCCTGGCATGCATCTATACACAGTAGGCTCAGAAGATGAATCCCAAGTTAGATACCGCTGAGCTGGAGTAAATGTCAGAATGGGAAAGGGTGCAATGAAATCACGTCCATCTGTCGACTTGGTATCATTGTGGATCAGTCTACGCAAAGGAGTTCGGGACATTCCTGGCCCCGTTATTGATTTAATAGTAGCTGTTCAATGTCTGTGATCAGATCCATGGTTTTATTGTCACTTTGGATGTGGTAGAAGAAAGAATATTGCTAGGCTCCATTAGACCATTAGGCAAGTTTCCAGAATCCAATCCAAAATTACATCTTCAAATAGGGGGAGAAAAAAGGCCTCTCACCTCATTTTCCCGTGGAAGAATGATTTCTTTGCTCCATTCTGGAAATTACTGTTTTGAAAATAAAACCTTGAAGATGCTAAAAGTATTTCAAGACAAGACTGCAACATAATTGGCATGCTTCAAGGCTATGTAAACAAAACTTGTATAGAATCTAGTTATGAGTTGGGCATTCCTGTCTCTTGCAGTCTCCGTTCTGCTGATTTTAGTCTCTGTGGTATTTAGAGCTGTAAACACTTCTCTAAGGTTATTTTGGCTTTCTGTGGAGCTTCTGTTTTTACAGTTAGCAAGGTTACTTGATCATCTCGCTCAGATGCATTAGATGATACTGGATTAGATTTTAAATACACCTCTTTGCCTGCACCCAGCTTTATTTTGGTTCTAGGGATCTGAACTCAGGTCCTCCTGAGTGTCCTCACTTTACCACTGAGCCATCTCTGCAGACAGTTTTGTTTCAGTGTATTGAATATCAATGAAAGTGAAAAGAGCTCATCGAATAATATCTGGCTCAATATTACATTACAAAACACTATTCTCTAGGGTGTTTTAACCTTTGGCAATGTGAATGCCACATTCTGGCTTTTGTCACGCAGTCAGTGACAAACTCCCTGCATTCAGAGTGTAAACCTCTAGCCTCTCGTTTCCCCTTCTGCTTCCACAAAGTAGACACGATGTCCAAAGTTAGAATAATCTTGACCTTCATCAGACCTTCTGCTTCCTCAGGAGACCTCTTAGGGTGCTTCTTAGGAATCTCATATCCTTCACTCCACACTGGAGACATATACTTGAACTGAATTTTTCAAGACAGCTAAGCATGACTGACCATTGGTCACCAAAGTTGTTCTCTCTCTCTCTCAGTATTTCATGAAGAATCCAATCTACTTCCCCTTGGCCTTTCTCTCCTCCAGTTTTCTCTCTTCAGTCAGACATTTCTCTGGTGCTTTGTCACAAAGAGGTTTCACCCTCTCCCTGAAGTTCAAAGCCTGGCAGTGGAATGCTCTTGAGTTCTTCTGCCTGCTCCATTACAAGGCATTTCCTGCTTCCCATGGCCCATTCGTTCAAATGCAATGTGTTTCCATCCCTTTATACAAGTATAGGAGAATCACACAAACCATATTAAAGCTATAACAAATCTTGACAGTAACTTCACTGTAATTGGGTAAGAAAGGCAAAAATAATACCAGTTCTACACATGGGGAAGTAACCCTAGGCAGACACTTCAGGGGGAAATCCCATTAGAGTTAGATAACTGGAGACTAGATTGAAGGTAGCAGGAAGAAGCCCGGGCTTATAGGTGGTTAAAGCCAACAGAAAAGATACTTGGCCTTAGTTTTAGGACCACCTGGTCCTGGCTAAAGTGAGTAAATCAAAAGTCCAATAAAACTTTGTGATGTTTTTAACCTTGAATTTCAAGTCAGCACTCTGTACAAACCAAACTGCTCCTGGTAGTCTAGGAGGGGCCGTCACAAAGTTAGGGAAAGCAGCTGTGGGGAAAGACAACTGACTGACTCTCAGACTGATTCTATTTAAGTTCTGTTTACTTTTTAGGTGTGTGTGAGTGTGTATGAGGGTGGGTGGGTGTATGCATATTGGAATGCAGGTGTCCCCAGAGTCCAGAACAGAGCATTGGATTTTAACATGGGTGTATGGAACCAAACTCTCTGGTCTTCTACAAGAACAGTCTGCATTATTATGCAGTGAATCATCTCCCCGGCTCCTACTTTACTTTAATTTTGTGTGTGCATGTATGTATATGCACATTTATGTGTGTAAGGCTATGTGAGTGTTCATGTGTCAAAAGCCAACCCGGAATAGGGTTCCTCAAGTGCCTTACATCTCAGCCTTATGAGACAGGATTTCCCATCTGGTGCTGGTCAAGTAGACAAGCTGGCTGGTGAACCTCAGGGATCTGCACATCTCCAGCTCTCAGTGCTGCCACCACAAACACAAGCTGCCATTCCCTATATTTTAAAAAATATGGGTCATAGAAAACAGAGAAGTGGTCTTGGGGGACAGGGGAGGTTGGGAGCAGGGACTGAGAACAGAAGAGGAAGGGGAAACTGTGATTGGGATGTAATATAGGAGAGAAGATAGATAGATAGATAGATAGATAGATAGATAGATAGATAGATAGATAGATAGATAGATAGGTGTCCTAGGAATTGAACCCAGATCCTCACACTGTTTCTCCAGCCTGACTGCTTTAGTATTGGGCATCAAGAGAGGAAGGTTGAGATAAACAGGAAGAATAGATTCAGAGGCAGCGTTAGCAGAGATCTTAGTAACACTACTGCATCTATCTGAGAGAGAAGATCAGAAAACAAACTTAGAATCTCAAAGCATGTTTTTTTCTCTAGACTTGATGCCTGTTTCATGGCAGAGCCATGGCTGACCCTGAAATGCAGCAGCGCCCATTACACCAGTGGTCACAGTTAATTGTTGGTGTCAACTGAGTTTTGGTGGCACTGAATGCTAGCCTAGCCCAGCCCAGTGACATCTGGATAACACAATTGTAACACTTGGAGGCCGAACTCTGGCCTGGACACAAGCCAAATGCTGGGGACCTGGGTGCATAGGACTAACCAGAAAGGGCTGTTTCTCATTAGATCAGTTTTGTGATAATTACCTCTGGCAAATACAAGATTACTTCTGTGCAGCCTCTGAAGCAATGCAGCGTGGCTGGTCTGGAGCAACCTAGAACATTCTTCTTTCAGGGGAAAATGCAGTCAAAGGCAAAGACTAGGTGACAATGTCTTTTGTATATATGTTGATGGTAGCTGGAGTCACATGTATATGTGTGCCCCCTCCCTTGGTCTAGAAGGAGCCACAGGAAAGCAATTGGCAGCTATCAGGGCTGAAATTGCCTGGCAACTCTTAGTAGCTGAATTTGTCTCTAAAGTGCAACTCTACCATTAGCAGAGCTCAAAAGATGGATAAAACTAAGAAAAATGATTGTGTGCATAGAGTAAAGATTTTGTATTCCTTTAACATGTAAAAATAAAGTACTGCAGATTTTAGCAAGAAATGATAAGGAGCTCAGTAGAAAAACACCCAAATACGTAAAAACAGGCGGTTCACATAAAGAACTGTAGTTGATGATACTAAAGTTGAAAAGACTACCTACATATAAAATCTGGGTTGTAGAGATGGCTCCACTCTTAAGAGCACTTGCTGTGTTTCCAAACAACCATAGTCCAGTTCAGCACTTGGGTTTGACAGCTCACAACTGCCTTGTAACTCCAGTTCCAGGAAATCTAATGTCCTCTTCTGTCCCCTGCAAGTATGTCAGTGGTAGGCACACACACACACACACACACACACACACACACACACATTCATGCACGTGTGCACGTCATGTACACACACACACACACACACACACACACACACCTGAATTTCACCGATTAAATTGAACAATGGCTATTCTTTCTATCATGTACAGCATACTTGACAAGGCTTCTTACCATGTCTTCTCATAAGACTTTCAGAATTAAGTGATTCTTGGCCAAGGAACAAAGCAAAATCATCCTGCTCCATGATGGACTTGGATGAATCCTGGTAACAAAATCAGGGACAACTCCAGGAGAAGACACTGGAGGAGAATGAATCTGGGTCTGTATGATTTCACACACAATGACATGATTGACAGTTTCATGCTGAATCATGGTCATGCATCAGTCCTACCAGATGGAAATGAGCATTTTTAACCTCTGAAGATCTGGTCATGTGAAGTGGGTATATGGTATGTAGAACCTTGGAAAACAAAATAAGATGAACAATGGTATCTTACTACTTAAATTTACCTAAGCTATTCTTTATGTATTACTTAAAGACTTTAATTATTGATCTTAAATACATATAATAAGAAATTATAAGCAAAGTCGAGTGAATAAAATAATATTTTAAGCAATCTTTCCCAGACTCCACCATTTCTGAATCACTTGCCAATGCTAGGATTGGTGTCCATGTTCCCTTAGGACCATTAGCATGCTACATGTTCCCTTGAAATCCCTTGAGATTCAATGTCACTAGAGCATTGCTTTAGTCTCTGAAAGTTTTCCTCAAGCCAATGATACCAACCCTGTAAGACTCAAGGGTGGCACTCCCTCAGTCTCGAAGATGCCAAGATGTCTTCACAGCCTACAGCCAGAGTCTTCCTGACGTGGTTGTTAGGTGTTTTTCTAACTGTGTGCTGCAAGGTGGTACAGGAAGGGACAACAACATTGCAGCTGTCACCTGGCTGGTAGTGATTGGAAGTTGACACAGAGCATTAGGCAGCTCATGATTTCAGAGGCATTAACACACGAAAAACAACATACCAGTGGGTTGTGGGATTTCTACCATAGATAGCAATAGATACATCCTTGAAGCCTTCTTCACATTTGACAATGGGTCTCCTAAAAATTTATCCATCAAACGAACAGTGTTGGCACAGAAATAAGGAGCTAGAAAAGCACGGTTACTGTTAATGAGAATGCAATAAAGGAATGTGTTACTTTTTAAAAAGTAAAGACAAAAATAGCCCAGAGATGTCCTTAGACCGAGAGTTGGTTAAGCATTCTTTGAGCATGTAGCCATCATGCCAAATACAGTCATCCCTCTCTGTTCCAGGATGCATCTAACTTTAGTAAGAACCACTGGTTCTTGTCCAGATACAATAATGATGTGGCACTGGAGTGAGGGACAAGCTATAAAACAAAGTGTGCGGTCATCATGAATACTTTTTCTTCATGTGTGGGAAACTGTATTTCCTTAGTGAGATAAATAAAAGCTATCCTGCTATCTTTTTTACTGCATCCACACTAGTAAAAGAAAGGGTGTATTGCTTCTGCACTTGACGTAGACTCTCACAGGTTATGCATGGTATGTTGTACAGAATAAAAAGGTGCATTGAAGAGCCCTCAATAGCCCAGGAAGAGGTCATGTGGAGCACAGTGCAAAGTGTAGGATGTGAAGTGTCAATTTGCTCAACAGTTTGAGTACCGCCTATAAGAAGAACACTAATAGGTGGTAAGAATGGTCACTAGGATTGAAGCATTTGAGATGCTTAACAAAACACTTGGAGTTCTTGGGGGAGGAGGAGTTTCACTCAACTGTGGGACTCTGCAGATACTTTCCAGAAAAAAATACTAAGAACACTGTTGAACTACAAGAACAATAAGAAATAGCCCCAAATGTGAACTGTGTGCTTTTTAAAACTCGAGTTGAACTTTTTATGAAGTCTACTATGCATATGTATGAAAGTACCATATTTTTAAAGATGTATGTCCACCAAGATTAAGAAATAGAACACAATTATCACTGGTTCCCTTCCTGCCCCTTTCCAGTCACTGACATCTCAGGAGTTGTCACAACCTAGGTTAAGCCCAAATTCCATAGATAAGGTTTGCCTGCTCATGAATCTTATATAAACAAAATTGTACAATAAAGTCCATCTGACTCATTTCACTTAGCATATCTTCTTGTGTTCTAATTTGAACTATGTAGTTCCAAATTTCCCTCTAATATAGACTTAACCTCATCAAGGGCATAATTGAATATTATTCATGTCTGTGAGCTTGATGTTTGCCCCAAATAGGCTCAGTGGTGACATAAATAAAAGTTTTCAAGATGCATTTCAGGGTGGACATTTGAAAGAGATTAATTTTCTGAGCTTCAAAGCAAGCAAACACACACTCAACGGCAAGGTGATCTGTCAATGGCGCTCCCAGCACTGAGCGCCGCCTTGGCAATACTGAAAGAGTTGTTTCACGGAACACTGAATTTACTTAAGGAGAAGTCTGAGATTAGGGATGGACGTCAGCTGCTGTCGCTGGTAGGCATGGTGGGTAGGCACGGCAAGTGCAACTGCTCCATTCCTGTAGCTGAAGACATGGCTGTGTTTAGATGAAGCTCAGAAGACTTTTAGACCCACAGCAGGATCAGAGAACATTAGAGATCAGAAGAACTGACACTTGTTAGCATCCATTGTTACCGAATAAAGGGATTTTGAAGTCATTTAGGAACAGAAGAAACAGAATACCCATCATTCTTGAAGTTTCGTGGCGTTTCAGCCAAGCGTTCAGAGAACTTAGCTCACTTGTGGGACTCTTGCATGGTTAATGAAATATGCGAGCCTATAAATCACTGTTGTGTTCCCTAGAACAGAGGCATGAGGAATCATTTGATCCTAATACAGTTAAGTATCATTTTTCATAGAGTCATCAAACATGGCAAAAGTTGTCATAGTGCCGTTAGCAACAGTATTTGATTTTATATTTATTTACTGACTGGTAGCTTAACAACGTGGATGCCATATGAATGTTATGCTCACATTTTAAGTCTTTTTTAACAGGTAGCAGAGAAATGTCATCCTAAGATGGGCACAGTTCATTGTTATAGAAGATAAAATTATCCTAGGTGCCATTACTCCTAGTGTTACTACCATCAGAGAGGAGGTGGAGACACATAGCTCCATGATGCCACCTTTACCAGTCCGAGAAATTCCCTTAAGCTTTAAAGGAATTTATCTCAGAGTAACCTAGGGTTTGTGACTTTGGTGCAGAAAAGAGTTTCAGGTCTATACTGTGTGATGATAGAGTTGGATTCTATTAAGAATGATTTGTTATAGGTTAAGCTCAACGAATAAAAGAAAGGAAGGCTCTCAGAAGAAAGCAAGACCTGAGAGTGTGTGCAAGAGTTTATGCATGGATTTCTCAAGGGAGAGACAGTGAAGACTTGCTAGTGTTAGGGTTCAAGCCCCCCAGGCACTAACCATTTGTACCATTTTGTTAAGTTATAGTTCAAAAATTACTGTAGTGGTCTGAATAGGAATGGTCCCTATTGACTTGTCATAGGATGTTGTTTGAATGTTTATCCCACAGGAAGTGGCATTATTAGGGGGTGTGTTCTTGTTGGAGGAAGTGTGTCATTGTGAAGGTGGGCTTTGAGGTCTCTTATGCTCAAGTTATGCCCCGTGTGGCTCACAGTCTCCTTCTGCTGCCTGCAGATCTAGATGTAGAACTCTCAGCTACTTCTTCAGCACCATGTCTGTCTGCCCGCTGTCATGCTTCCTACCATAATGATAACACTAAACCTCTGAAACTGTAAGCCAGCCCCAATTTTTTCCTTCATAAGAGTTGTCATGGTCATGGTGTCTCTTCACAGCAATGGAAATCCTAAGTAAGATAATTACTAAGATGTTTTATTTATGGTGTCTCTTCTGATAAATCAGTTGAGGTGGGTCCAGAGATGCCTTAGACAGAGTTATAATTTGATAAGATGAAACCAAGAGGCACTAAGTCTACACAAGGCATTTGGTATGCATCCTTTTCTCTGTAAGTGGTATTTATGGTGATTTGTAAAAACTTAAAGGTTTTCTGAGCTGGGCATGACCAGTGGGTATGGAGGCTGGGGCATGTCCACTCACCTATCCAGCAGCTAATACTGATTCTGTGTGACACTTCCTCTAGGGTAGTCCTTAAACCAGCCTTTTGTGCAGTCTGCTCACTCAGCCTGGTATGGAATGGCTTATAACCCAGAAGGTAAGCACCAAGCAAGAGGAAGGTGTTTTAAAGGTCTAGGTCCATAAGCCACAGATCGCCTGTTTTCATTGTTATTGTTTTTGAAACAAGGTTTAATACATCCAAGTGCTGAGATTATGAGTCTGTGCTTCTGGGACTGGTTTGTACAGTATTGCACAGGATTGGGGATGAAAGCCAGGCCTTTAAGCATAGTAGGCAAGCACTCTACCAAGTGGTCTACATCCTCACCCTATAGAGCATAATCTGGCATAATCATTTGGCAAATGAAGCCATAAAGATTTTCCAGTTAGAGTCAAGGAAAAGGACCTGTGCCCACCTCTCTGCTGGAGGAGTGTCTGGGTTACATGGCAAGGAGAGATGGGCAGTGCTGCGGCGTTTCCTTATCTATGTGATCTCCCATGCTGTCCAAAGCATACCCTTTATTTACATTGGATTCACCTCTCAGCTCTCCTGAGTGTACACTCCGCCCCACGCTGCCCTTATTCTAGGATTATTTGTGAGCCTCATGTCTGCTGATCAAAACCCACCCTTGCTTCAACTCCAACTTTCCCCACAGGCGATCAACAGTGCCCTAAGTAGAAAGACCAAGATGTTTTCTTGTTGACTTGAACATCTTTTTTTCTAAGGTTGGAATAATTTAATAAATAATTAGAGTAACAATCTACAGTGACATTATTTTCAAAATGCCATGACCCCGGTCTTCAGCACGGTGGGAAATTAAACTATTTTGGTCTGCAAACCTCCTCCTGTAAAAGGTAAAGCTCATTCTGTTTTGAGGCCTGGGGAATAGTTATAGCCTGCACATTCTTTGTCTATAAAAGTAGCTAGTTGAGCAGACATTTCAGAATATATGGAACTGCTTCAAACTTCAGGAGAGCACTAATGTTTTCTCTCTTGTTGAGGACAAAGTGATAGTACATTAGTCACTGGAAAGAGTTGGTGTTAACCTGAAGTGGTGATTTAAACTCTAATCCCTCAGGAATAAAGGACTGTCATATGTCATTTCATTTGTCATTCATTCATAGAGACTGAAGTGAACCTTTGGCTACACCATCCACTTGAGTTTCAATGTAATGATTTAAGTATTGGGTAGACTTGTCACCACCACACTAATAAGCTTATTAAGAAATGGAAATTAGGGAGGCAGAGGCAGGCGGATTTCTGAGTTCGAGGCCAGCCTGGTCTACAAAGTGAGTTCCAGGACAGCCAGAGCTACACAGAGAAACCCTGTCTCGAAAAAAAAAAAAAAAAAAAAGGAAATTAGGGATGTATATGAAAAGGTAGAAATAAGGGAATTCATAAAATCTATTATTTAGATTTTTTTCTAGTTTTCAGATGCCTGATTTTAATCTTTACTCAGTGTATTAGTTACTGATCTCATTTCTTGTTTCCTACTTTTGTTAGCCATGGGGCCTAGGAATATGGAATCTAAAAACTGAGGCATACTAAAGTGTCATGCAATAGCCAACTTTATTCAGAGCATCAGACAATGTATACACTGGTGGTTAAGAAGAATCAGATGAGTAAAGTGTCCAGTCATGAGGACGAGCAGCAGTTGGAGGGCAAGCGACTCATGATGAAAACACATTTTTCCATAGAGGCATATAAACAAATAACAATAGCCAGCTGTAATGAATGACCTGAAGTAAACTCACCCTAATCTGCTACACCTGGGAGAGGCATGCAAACACTTTCCAAGAGCAATTCTGTTTTTTGTTTTTTGATTTTTTTGTTTTTTGTTTTTTTGGGTTTTTTTGTTGTTGTTGTTGTTTTGTTTTGTTTTTTTAATCTTGGGTCACAAGACTCTTGTTTTCTGGGAATTTTCTTACAAGCACTCAGAATTCCCCTTGTAGGACTTCATTCTTAGACTGTGTTCCAACAATTTCTCTGACAAAATACCTGGTCAATGCAACTTCAGGAAAGGTTTGTTTGTGCTCACAGACCCAAGGTGCAGGGCATCATGGCAGGGGAGGCTGGAGACTGGAACCTGATGTTGGCTCTCCACATTGTATCCACAGTCAAGAACCAAAGGAGGATGAGTGTTGCTGCTCATGTACCTGCACACTTTACATTCAGTCTAGAACCCTAACCAATGGCATGGCACCGCTCATATTTAGGGTGGGTTTTCCAACTCAGTTAATCTAATCCAGATGATCTCTCACAGGCAGACTCGGCCTCTCTTGGTCACTTGAGATCCTGTCTAGTTGACAGCATTAATCATCACACTCAGTACTCATTTTATGAATATTTTGGTGATGTCTTATTCCATCATTATTAGAGCCTCCCATGATGTGAGAGACTTAAACAATACAGCTTTGTGCATGCATGTAAGTGAGAGATGTGTATACAGATTCATGACACTGGCATAAAAGACCCACAGCCAGTCTTGTGCCTTTTCTTCAGGGCCCCTGTGTCTTTGAGCAAAAAGAAGAGCCAAACTGGGGCATATAGCCCAACTTTCTTCTTGTCCCATTGGTTCCCCCACTGACTAAACTCCCTACTTTGCCATTCATATCCTGAATATCTTCTGAAGACTCTGCCTCTTGGTTTGGTTCTACTTCTATAGCTCCAAACAACACAGAGGTGGAATTTCTCTTTAAAGCCAATACCACCAATGAGTAAATCAACCCTGTTTATAACTCAGAGTTACAGGACAAAAGGATGATGTGAACAGGAAGGGGAAGGAGAACTTTAAGATCAAAATTGTAGTGTTGGGCTCAAGTATTTTCAGCCCAAGTCATTTGAATGTTCTGTATATATCTATGATGCTTTTCTTGCACGTAGGGAAAAAATGTCATTATCTAAGGACATTATCTCAGTTTCTTTTGAGACAAAATCAGATTCAATTAGTCACTCAAAGGTGTTAAAGTTTTGTCATGTAAGTGTATAGTTTGGGAGCAATTTGTGTCCTATTATTATTTGACTCAACATCTTTATGAACCATTTGGACAGCTTGTTCAGAGTATGTCTTTCATTGCAGCCATCTAAAAACCCAGAAAACAGTGCAAACTTACCTGTAGACTATAGAGGTTAAGAAAGCACAAAAAGTGACAGGTTGCCATATGTCTATTGTACTCATTGCTTTAAGTAGGTAGGCCCTCCACTTGATGATTAAAGACAGCCACTGTTGCACAGTGGCCGTAAATGTGAGCAGCATAGATGCAAGCACACACTGCTTCTCCACATGGAGAACATGCTCTTCTTCCCCACCCACTTGGCTCACTGCTGAGTCATAAGAAAGAGGTGGAGTGTCAGGATTCAGGGCATACCGAGGCTTCCCAGAATTCCTGGTCTCTGGAAATACATACAATCCAGATACACTAGGGGAAGCCAAAGTGGTATGGAGGGTTATTGGTCAGGAACTGAGTGGAACACCTGAGTTACCCTCAGATATGAAGCTGTAGTGTTCCTAGGATACAGCTGTGGCTGACGATGCATACACCGTGCTGCATAAGATACCACTTAGTCTCTCTGCCCTCTTCTACTGTGCCTTGGGGCTTGGATTTTAAGCCTTCAGGGAATTTGGGGTATAATATGTACGATGACATTGGATTATTTCAGTCCCCTTTCTCTGAAGAGTTTAGAACACTAGAAGAACTCTGAGCTCAAATTCTCCCATCTCGGTGGTACCTCTCACCCAAGTGTTGTGACTAGGAATTAACACAAATGACAAGGCTGAAACTGCTTTTGGGAAGCAACTGCACTTGCTTGTTCTGGTACGAACACATAATTATAGCTTGAAAGCAAAACAGTATTGAATGCAGAGTGACCATAAAGTTCAGGGAACCGCAGGGGGCAAATGGAATTGCTTACAGCTTTGAAATTAAACAGAGTTCTCCACAGGGAGCAGCAACTAAAAGCCTTTCTGTTCCATTAATAGTGAATGGTACTGGGGATGTGGTTCACTTGGTAGCATGTTTGCTTAACATGCATAAAGCCCTGAGTTTGATCCCCAGCACTGCACAAACTAGACATCATCACATACACATCTGTAACCTCAGTTGTCAGGAGGTGTTCAAGGTGTGCCACAAATGGCAACGTTTTTCCCAGCTTGAAATATGTGAAACTTTTCTCAAAAACAAAAGTGAATGGTGGTATATGCAAAAATCTATTGATGGTATTGGTTTAAATGGTTCCTTGAACACACACATGTGTGCACACAAATTTTGTATCTTTAAAGGAATTTTTAACGTTTATTTTTTGTTATTTTATATGTGTGTTTCTGTGTGTGTCCTCGAATGTAGGTATGTGCACCATATATGTACAGGAACCCCCTGAAGGTCAGAAGAGGTATTAGATCCCTTGAAACAGGAATTATAGATAGCTATGAGCTGCCGTGTAGGTTCTGGGAGTTGAATCCAGATGATCTGCAAGAGCAGTCAGTGCTCTTAACCACTAAGCCGTTTCTCCAGCCCCTATGGGAATATTTTTTAAAATCTGCCAATATATTCTAAATATAGGTACATCCATGCATTAAAGAATCGTCTAATTATTATTTTCTAAAAGATCGTGTGTTGGGATTACAATTCAGTGGTAGAGTGCTCAATCTTGAGAACCAAAACTAAATAAAATAAAAAGCATCTTTCTACCCCTGCTTTTGTCTTCGCTTGCAAATTATTATTCTTTAAAATGATAGTCAGGGGATTTGTTGCTGTTCAATAGACTTTAGAAGATAAAACTGCAATTCTTTCAATATTTAAATGTATGAATCTAATGTTTCCAGCATGAATCTGTCCTGTGTTAACATTTGTGGGGCAGTACAGTTTTCTTAAGTCTGCCAGGTCCAAGCAGAATTCTGTAAGTACTTTCACTGTGGACAAAGTGGGCTTCCCCCAGCCTTCTCTTTTTCTCTCTGTCCTATAACCCTTAAAGTTAAGATGGAGTGCCGAGAAGACCTGAGAGAAGGTGGAACAGTATCTCCATCAAAATAACAGCTCAAGTAACAGCTAAAGGTCGCTTGCTGTAGTGACTGAAAGGCTGTGTGCAAAAATATAATCCCCCAGTGTTGACATGTCCTTACTTAGCCCCAGCCTTTTCTAGACTGTGAGCACCAAAGGAGGAGCTCAAAGGCTGCTTGCATCTCCCATTGCCTGCTTTAAGCTATCAGTACTGGCTGTGAAGATGGCCTGAGAGGGCTGTACAGATGCCACTGTGGTCAGAAGGACCACAGAAGTGCTTTCTTATTGAAGTCTTGGTCCCCAGTTGTTGGTGCTACTGAAGGGTGATTGGATCATGAGAATACTCGTTATGTCTGTGGGCTAATCCAAAGATAACTATCATGAATCCAAAGATAACTATCATGGAAGGCATATTAGGGGCTGAAGCTGGTTTGGGGAAGTAGGTTACTGGAGCTGTATTCTGAAGGCATATCTTTTCCCCTACTCCTGTGTCCCCATCTCTGCCTCTCCTCCTTTCTCCACTCCTTTCTCCTTTTCTTGTCTCCCTTTCTTCACATATTTCCTCTTGCTTTCCCCTCTTATCCCTGTCCTCTCTCTTTTTTCTCCGTCACATGCCATGACTCTCTCTGCCTCACGCAGGCCCCCAAACAGCGAAGCCAACTATGAACAGGGACCTTTGAAAGCATGAGCCCCAATCAACCTTTCCTTAAGACATTTTCCTCTAATATTTTGTCACGACATGCAACAGGAACCCAAGCCCACATGTAAAGCAGTGTTGTAAGGACAGCCACTTATCTAAGGGCTACACTTCAGAGTCACTCACTGCTCCTCAGTGGTGACAGCTATATCAGATGACCCCCATTAAGAGCTGGACCTGTAAACCTGGTCTGATAATCAGACTTCTCACCTTTGGCCCAAAGACTCCTCCTCTTTTGCAGGCCACTCACTGCCTCCTCTCAGGGGGCTGCTGATTCCAGACCCTCTCTGCCCCTTCCCCTTCAGCTTAGCTTCCCCTAGAAGATCTGTGTAGCTCCGATAGCCTCACAGCTCCTGCCATGAGCCCTGAATCTCAAACTCTCTCCTGAGCAGAGTTCCAACTGCAGCCGTGGACAGGGCTTCTCCTTGCTGTCCCCACACAGTCTAATATCCCCGGAGACTCATTTAGAGGCAGAAAAGAAGAGATGGAGACAGTTCAGGCAAAAAGTTGGTCTGGTATGAACAGGCCTTTCCTAGGAGACATCCTTGACATGATGAAGGAAGATGATATGCAGCTAAAAAATCAGAAGACAGAGCCTCACCTTTAAACATGTGTATGAGAGAGAGAGAGAGAGAGAGAGAGAGAGAGAGAGAGAGAGAGAGAGAGAGAACTTAAATTTCAAATTTGATAAAGAACCAGGGTCCTTGTTTTTTACATTTCCCATTCCTAGCAGAAACAAATAAACCAACAAACCAGCAATCAGTTAACTGAGAGGCAAGTGAGACAGGAAAGGTAAAAGACAGATATCAGACATGGGGAAGAGGGATGGTTGAACGGATTATAGGTTTCGCTTATTTTCCCCAGTGAATCTTTGTGTCACAGGTGACTTCTCTAGCTTCCCTGGGAAAGACTTTTTTTTGTTGTGATGGTTTCTTTCTCTCTTGTGCTTTTAGATGGCTTTCCATGGTTGGTAAAAGATGGCATGGTACTTTTCAAGGTTGTTGTTGTTGTTTAAACTGTTATTTAATTCTGTTTTTGCTTGTTGTTTGTTTTTAAGTAAGGAATCACTTCCCCAGTTCCCAGCATGATATAAACTCTTTCAAGGTCTTTTCCTGTCTTACAACTTAAGCAGCGTTTACAGAGTCCTGTCAGGTCTTCATGTGCCTTATGCCTTATAATCCTGCCGCAACGCTGTTGGCCACTGCCACAATCATTGTCAGGTACCTCTGAGAGAATTAGGGAGGCTGGGAAGTCACCTAACATCTCAGATGTGGTCCAGCTCTGAGGCCTGGAGTTGTGACCACTCCCATAATGTGTCAGGACAACGGCTATGAACCAGGCAACATGGCTGAATTTAACAAATCTACCCCAAGGCAATGTTGGACCTAGTTTACAGCTGAAGAGGCTGAGGCTCTGACAAGAGGCTCTGCAGTCAGCCAGTGCTGCAATTAAGAGACATCTGACCACACACCTCATTCTCTTCTCACTACCCACAATGCTCTGCAGTTGGAGCTGACCACACTGAAGGCAGCAGTAGCTCGATTCTCACTTATGAGGAGCAAGGCGCCATGCTGAGCACTGCATGGGTATTAGACACATTTTCCCTCTTTCATGAGGACTTTGTAGGGTGAGTTATGCAAATGAGATTCATAAATTCCACCAATCACAGGTACACACTATTTGAAAAGAAACATTTTTATTGAAAGCACACATATTTTTGTTCATGGTTTCCTACATAATACACTCCATATAACATTGAGGACTATACCTTAAAGATAATTTAAAGTATATAGATGCTATAAAAATTCTATGTAAATAATAATACATCTTACAGAATAGATATCTTCTAATGCAAGTGATCTAGGGACTCTGAAAGAAATCCCCCAAAGAGGCCAGACTGAGGAGCCTGGAGGGTAGCTGCTTGTTGTTCCTGCTGATGTTTCTGAATGAGAATACTGAGGACAAGAGATTCAAGTGTCAGACGGTAGACCCAGAAGCTCAAGGTCAGACGGTAGACCTAGAATCTGGGCCCACAGAGTCTTAGTGTACAACATCATCACTCTAAATTTTCTTCAGAGGATACATGTGAAAACTGAAAGGAAAACTTAACATCAAAACTGCCTGGTGATCTCTTTTTGGTTTTTATTGGTTGATATTATTGGATCCACAACAGTCCTGATTTGTTCACTGAGATGGCGAGAGTAGGAAGCCAGTATCCACAGCCCCCAAGTCCACCCTCTACAAGCACGCATCACACCATGTGTGCATCCCAGTAGCTAAATGCTTCTTATTCTCACAGAAAATTACACACATCCATTAACCAACCGCCTGCATTTGAACCTGACAGCTGATAAATATGAGACTAAGAGCTTTTCTATGTGGCAGGGCTATTGCTATCCTGCCATCTCGGCGAGCTTTGCTCAGCTGTCCTGTGTTTGAAATGGAAAACGTCTTTTGATGAACATATCTTTACTCTTTTGAAATTGTGTCTCCTCTGATTCTGAAAGCAAGCTTGAAAGTAAATTAACATGAGATCCAGGAAAAACCTCAATGCCCCAAACAGAGTAGTCCCTAAGATGTAGATCCCCTCTGCCCGCTTCAGCCCCAACATACCTTCTCAAGAGCCAGTGAAGCCTTCTGGGATTTAAACCAGAAGAAGGTGAGAGAAAAAACTATCTGCTTTAACTTATGGAGACCCCTTGCTGGCCAGAAGAAAATTCCTATCATATTTTGTAGTTTTCCCCACATAGACCCAGAGGATGATCACATACAACACATCTACTGGTTACACAAGATTTCACTTTGCAAAGGATAAATTCCATTCAGACCTTTTATACAGTCTTCTCACCTTCCCACCATGATCAAATTTTTTAAAACACCGAGCTCAGACCGTTGTGTATCCCTTGAAATTCAGATTTCTGTAAAAGCATGATTCTTTTCCTGAGACTGCTGCTGGCAACAACTGATTGGGTTTGTTTCTTTTGTTGCAAAGCTGTTGCAAGAAAGCACCAAGGGCTTCATAATTTCCAAAAACAACTTAACCTGGGAGGCCAGAGGAATAGAGCCATGCCCTAAGCAGAGACAGAGACACAGAACAAGGCTGCAAGCAAGTCTATCCCTGGCCTAGTTCCCCATGGCCCTGGAGTGTTAATCACTTTCTGTATGGTGTAAGCTTGGGTGACCAAAACCTCTGTGGAAGTCACATGTCCTTACATGTGGTAAGGACAGTGTGGCTGGACATTCAGACAGGAAGTGGACAGGTAGGGAGACCAAAGTCTTCCTCGAGTTAGACTAAACAGTAGAGTTTTGTTTTTCTTGGCTCTGTTTTGGTTTCTATAGCCACGAGAGCATCCTCTAGAGAGTCTACTCCCTTATAATCTGCACAATTAATTGCTCAGCCTTGACTTTTAAATTCCCATCTGAAGTTTAATTTCATGTGGGTGTCCTCTCAGTTTAAATGGATGTCACTCCTTGAAATCCATCACTGGGCTGTGCTTCATCTCTTCCATGTAAACAGAAGGAAGCTTAGTGAATACATCAGGTTGGCCCCATTCCAGAACGGACAACTTTTTCCTGACCTGTGGCTTTTCTGGCTACCTCCCTAGGCTCCTGGGCTTTACATTTTGGGCATGTGGAGGCAGCATAGCAATTATGATAGCATCCGGTACCTGGAATATGATGACATCATAGCTTCCTGTACACCAGGGCCATCCTGACAACTGCTACTTACGATTTAAAGATGAATGTATTTTAATTGATAGGTAATTTCACACCCACTATGCGAAATGCTTTGTGGATATTTCTATTTTGTGGACAGCGAGTTTTTCATTCTATCTGGGAACAATGGGTGAAGTTTGTGCCTCCTTTCCCTGGGAGGCCCTAGTCGAGATTCTTCAGCCAGGATCATGGCCTTAAGAGACTGAGTCACCCTAACAAAACACAGAGGACCCTATACTCAAGACTAGTTACAGCCAGAAATTAGCAGCTAAGAGAATCAGAATACAGACTACACAGGCTCCTCGTTCCCACCCACTGAGCAATGGTGGCTAGGCGGTTTGGAATGCATATGATCTAATAAAAGTTAGGTTACAGCAGCACCAGCCAGCGTTTGATCACCACCACTTGTCAGGTGCCCTTCCTTCCCTGCATCATAGGAGATTTTAGATTCACTTTGCCTGCTGGTGTCAAGGGAAGTGCTGTAACACTAGGCAAGAAGAGAGCGGGGTATTTTTCTTATGCCCTGAGCTGTATTTCTGGAGTAGTATGCATTTCCTTTTTGACCTAGATCTCACCCACCAATCTCTGTGCTTCCAAACTCATAGTAGGAGGAAGAAGAGCTTCCTGGGGGAGGGTTGGGGGCATCCAACCTCTGTTTGGCTCTTCAGCTTTTCCTTGTGAACCCAGTACGTTTGCTTAACACAGTTAGAGGTGTTTGTTTGTTTGTTTGTTTGTTAGTTTAATGTTCATATGGAACCGGTGAGCCAGACCGGTTCAAGCTTTCAGCTGACAAGAATATCCAAGGAGTCCCCTTCTTATTGTCCAAATTGCCCTCATCTCATGTCTGGGATCATCTGTCCTTACATTAACAGTCTGAAGTAATGCTACCCTGTGCATGGGAGTCATTGTGATTGTGAGTCTGGTGGCGTGCAAACTCGATTATCTGTTCACAGGCTATCACTCAATGTCATCCACTTCTGAGGTAAACATATTTCATTCAGCATGTATTATTTTTAGGAAAATCTCTGAACATTCAAGCTTAGTCATCACTTGAAAGTACACCATGCCCCATATATTTGGCTGTTCCTTCCATCACTGCCTGCAAAGTAGCAGACTCTTCTATTTGCCTCAGAGGTCTAGAAAGAGCAGTGTCTCGGGAAGAATCCTCCACTTCAGCCGTCTTCCTCCTTCTTGATTGGTTTCCTCCCCTGGTGCCCCAGCCTCCAGAGCTGAACACATTATCAGACCCAACCCTCACCAGCTCATTTCCCAGAATCCTCTTCTTCTGTCCCGTAGCCAACATAACCCTGCTTATCCTTCGTGTCTTGACTAAGACTTTGATTTCCATCATGTGCACTCTTCTACAACCAAAGATTATAGAGATGACCAACAAACCTGACTAGTCAGATATAAAAGCAAACATTACATGGTGTCCCCGTTCAGGGATTACACTTGCCTGCCATTTCCTACTTAGTTTTCTTTCTGAGCACAAGAATTTAGTTGATCTTTGTGCTGATGTGCTTGGAAAACAGCAGTAAGAAGTGTTATGACTGATGTCATGCCAGAATCTTTCCACACATAAAATCACATTCAGTTTCAATCCTTGCATTGGGGAGCTCTCACAGTGATAAAGATGAAGGAGCTAATGGATAGAGACCTACATTGACAGATGACGAATGGTTGATCTTCTGACCTTTTGTCCCAAGAATAAGGGCTTCAAACGGGCAGCAGACACTTAGGAAGACTTCAGGGTCTGTGCTTCCTGCCAGCTCTCCAGCTTATCCTCCTGCAGTCTTGTCTCTGAGGTGGCCAATGTTGATTTCCCTGGCTAGTCTCTGGAAGTGGAGGAAGATGCTATGGCCATGAAGCCTTGTCCCTTTACCTAAGCCCAGTTCTGTTCTCTTCAGGTGCTGTCCCTTCTTTTTGTCTTCTACTGTGGTATCACAGCCCTTCTTCTCCTGCAGCTGGACCTTGTGATGGGTTAGGCAAGCAGCACTTCTACAGCCAACCAAATTCGCAAGTGTGATTTTCATGACTGTTACAAATACAAGAGGAACAGTTCCAAGAAGAGGAATTTATTTTGGCTCGTGTTTTCAGAGGTTTCAGACTATTACTGTATGAAGTACTGCGCTGTAGTGAAGCAGAGGCTCAGTACACCTAACCCATGTCATCCCTCACAGGCATGTCTAGTGGCTGTTCTTCTAGGTGATTCTCATTGATGCCACGATGGCAGTAATAACCACCAATCACCCCAACAACCCAGGCAGACGACAGTGACAACCATGACTGGAAAAGAAGCAGCAGAAGAGAGAAATTTCCAAAGTAGACCTTGTAGGTTTCTGAAGGACAGAGAATCGTCATTCAGCTCTGCACGCAGCCTTCTTTACTTTGAGTCTTTGATTCTTGAAGGTGATTCTGCTAATGCTGCAAAGACTAAGCTGAGCTTGGAGCTATCATACTCTCAGATTCTGTGTACCAAGTAAAGATAAGACAAACAGTGAAGCGACTTTGAACTGGAATGGAACGTTAAATGGATTCTTTTTACATCTGTTAAATGTTACAACTCACAGCTTTAAAATACTTAAAGTAAACCGATTTTAAATAGGCCTATATTTCTGTTTGCCTTTTTATATAGTACTTGATGGTGTCAGAGTTTTCTCTGACTCAATGGCATCATAACACCTGGTCTTTTGCAGTTTGGCTAGTCCATAAATGTAAGTTAGTAAGGACGAGGAAAGCTTTAAGAATTCCAACCTTCCCTTCTTTTGCTTGTTATATTTTATTTGTTTTGTTTGTTTGTTTTTGCTGTTTTTATGGATGAGGGTATATGAGGGAGGGATACACACAGCCACTGAGCATGTAGAGAAGTCACAAGACACAGAATCTGTCTTAGTTACTATTCTATTGCTGTGCTGATACCTCGTGACCTAGGCAAGTTTTATGAAAGAAAATGGCTACATAGAGCATATAAAGAGGTAAAGAATTGCCCAGACTGCCATATTTCTGTACAGGACGTGATGTGTCACAAGAAGGAAGAGAGCATGATAGACTGGGTGGAGAAGCCTGTGGTGAAGAGCATTTCCGTACAACAGGAAAAGGAGTCCATTGCCAAGTGCATTGAAGATCTAAAGCTGCTTGCAAAGAAGGCTCAAGCTCAGCCAGTTATGCGAATGTGTCTGTCTCAGTTGTGATAGCCAGAGAGAGTTGACTTAAAAGGGAACTAGTCTATGTGAAGAACTCTTTCTGTATTGCTATCTATTGAAATTACACTGTACCTTTTCCTAAGAAATGATCAAGGTCCACTGAGTGGCTTAACCCTATTGGCCAGTAAGATATTTCTGATCTTTGCTCTGTATGCGGAGTTGTCTGATCACAACTGAATAGGCAATTTACAGCAACATGCTGCCCAACTGAAATTACCAAGTTATAGTTTAAACGTGTAGTTAATTAAAACATCTTGCAATAAAATGTTTAAAACATTTTTTAAAAAAAAAAAAAAGAAAGCAAGCAATTAATGGAGAACATGCCTGCAGTTTTAGATTCTCAGTCTATTATCTCTAACAGAGAGCATGGCAGCAGGCAGGCAGGTTCACGGAGTAATAACTGAGAGCTACATCCTGATCTGGAGAGAGAAAGAGAGAGAGAGAGAGAGAGAGAGAGATAGAGAGAGAGAGAGAGAGAGAGAGAGAGAGAGAGAGAGAGACCATACCCTGTGATACAGTTCCTCAATCTCCCAATCCTTCTAATCCTTTTAAACAGTGCCACTTCCTGGTAACTAAGAATTCAAATATATGAGCCTATATGAGCCATTATTACTCAAACTACCATGGAGTTAGTTCCCTCTTTTCATCATGTGGGTCCCAGAATTCCATCTCAAGTCATCGGACTTGGCAGCAAATATCTTTACCAGATGAGCCCTCTTTCTGGTTCTCCATATCATTCTAAAAACATGATGTCCAAACAACAAAACACTATAGAAGTAGAAATTAGGATCACATCACCCTTGGTTCAGTCTGTCTCTTACTATATAGTGTCCTTAACAACCCAGCAGAGGCCTTCACTGCAGTCCTGAATAACCCAGCAGAGCATGTCATGACAGCGTAAGCTCACAAATACACCAGTTTCAGAAATTCGGTGTCTAACAGAAACGTTCAGCTTTCCACCATACAAAGCACAATTACTGTCCTTTTCATAGTGGACAGCAAGCTGCTGCCCCGGTCCTGTGGCAATATTTGACGGTTGTGTGTAGACAAGTGCTCAGTGGTTAAGCTGTGGAACCTGATTGCCTCATGTGTTCCTAGGAAGCATCCACACCACTGGGAACTTATAGAGAGGCAGAAGCTCAAGCCTTAGAACTACCAAATCAGAAATCTTTAATAAACTACCTAAGTAATTTGCATGTATACTGGTTTGAATTGCTTAAAAATTTCTAAGAGTCATGTGTTTGTAATGATTGTGTAAGGATCTCTTGTTTTAATGTTACCCCCATCACGATAAAAAAATACATGTTACATGAAAAGAAATTTTAAAGAAAATTTAAGTATATTATTAAGCTATTATAAATAAAGTTGCTATGAACATAGTGGAGCATGTGTCCTTATTACCAGTTGGAAGATCTTCTGGGTATATGCCCAGAAGAGGTATTGTTGGGTCCTCCGGTAGTACTATGTCCAATTTTCTGAGGAACCGCCAGACTGATTTCCAGAGTGGTTGTACTAGCTTGCAATCCCACCAGCAATGGAGGAGTGTTCCTATTTCTCCACAACCTTGCCGGCATCTGCTGTCACCTGAATTTTTAATCTTAGCCATTCTGACTGGTGTGAGATGGAATCTCAGGGTTGTTTTGATTTGCATTTCCCTGATGACTAAGGATGTTGAACATTTTTTCAGGTGTTTCTCAGCCATTCGATATTCCTCAGTTGAGAATTCTTTGTTTAGCTCTGTACCCCATTTTTAATGGGGTTTTAAAAAGATCTTTTAATGTAGTTTGCTTACCAGGGAGTTTTGCTCTGAGAATTTTATAGAGGATTCAAGAGGTTGCTCAATTATTAAAGTGCCTGGAAGGCAAGCATGAGGACTCACGTTCAAATCACAGCACCCATGTAAGATCCAGGTAAGGTTGAACAGCTCTGTAACCCAAGCACTAAGAAGGAGGTAGAGATCATCAGAGCTCACTAGCCAGTCAATCCAGCCATTGCTGGGCTCTGGGCATAATGAGATAGTTAATGAGACTTGTCTCCTAAGATAAGCTAGAGAGTGATGATCAAAGACACCTTATATTAACCTTGTTCCTCTTCATGCAAATGCACATACTACACACACACCCACACAAACACAAACACAACACACACCCAAAGACAGGATTAGAACATACATACTTCATTTAAACTATTACACGTTTTTAACTCATAATTTCATTTTGATTCAAGAAATTCTATGTAGCCTATGCATATAATTATAAAGATGGAAATAAAAATTAAATATTTACTAACAAAATATCTAAAAGAAAATTGTTTGAAACAACTGTTTTATATATGTATAAATATTTTCACTATTTGTTAAAAAGAAAAAGTGTCATATGAATAATGTGCTTAGTATATTCAAAATATACTAATAGGGACTGAGGAATTATGGAAGGAAAATATTAAGTCTGATTTCTGTAGTTAAACTATTACACAGCTACAAGAGCAGAAATCTCTGTATGCACAATGAAAACACTGCCCTTTACAATATCCAGGGGTCTGAGCTGAGGTGTATCAGGCATTGTTCCTTGGCGTCATGTGGCTTGATGGGGGTCACAATGCAAAGTGCACACATTGTGTGTTCAGAACCAAGGCTGCAGTGGAGTCATGGGATGTAACATGAGCAAGCTCTAACAGGAACACCTTGGACTCATTACGTATTTCATTCTTAATTGATTTTTGGTCACTGTGAGTTCAGAAACCTTTCACTTTTGCTGAATTACTCATGATCTCCATGTTTAGTTACACAGCCTCATAAAGGGGTCTCAACCACAGTTCGCAACATTTGGATGTAGGTAACTGACTTAGTAGTAAGACATTCCAATATGCATAGAAAGTTTAAGAGGTGTAGACTAACTGAAAAGCCACATGAGGCTGTGCAGGTATCATCTTCTGAGTTATATTTTCACGTCTGAATCTCAGTTGGCTCATTTGTGCTCAGCTCTGTAGACTTCATACCACTATCTATAGGAAGAAAGCACACTACCACTGCGAAAAGTAAGATGGTCTTACAAGTGTTGGTGGCTTATACTCCTGCAGTGTACGGTATTGCTGAAGAGTTAAACTTCCCCAGGCAGCCAGTAGTGGTGCACACCTGTCATCTAAGTGCTTGGAGGTAGAGGGATGATTGGAAGTGTAAGGACCTTCTCAAATGATAGTGACCTCAAGACCAGCCTAGGTTACATGAAACCTTGTCTCAAAAACAATGGAAAAGCATTCCTGAGGAATGGGTTAAACATTTCTTTTGTACACCAACTAGACAAATTACAGCATCTAGCAATCATTAGCCTACTCGTCCCACATCTAGAGGCAAAGAAGAAACTTCACAATGAGAGGAAGTAGTGTGTGTTGATCCATCCCACTTCAAATGGGGTACCCTTCGACCACATGAAAGGCTTCACACTGAGAGAGAAGAGTTAGAAGACATTCAGAATGGAAGGGTCAAGGTGATGAACTGCCTTGCAGAAGGACTGTAGCAGTGTGTTGCCTTCCAGGTAAGCAGACTCTGGAAAGATGCCTTTTCAGGGTTCCCGTGTAGAGATCTAAGATCCCACACATCCTTCTCAGCATCAGAATACAGGTCTGAATTATAACTCAGCATCACCTGTATTAGGGATGGTATGTAAGATGTATGACTTTGTGTGCTTAGGCAGAGAACATTCCAGTTCAAGGAGGTGCCACTTGAGAGACCAAGCAAGGTCAAGTGTCAGTGTCACAGTCCAGGAATCTTGAGGACATTCAAGTAAATCTGCATAATGCTCACCTGCATAGATACTTTCCATTGTCAAATTCCAATGTCCTTTTATCTTCTAAGAGAAAATTGTAACTATGTCTTATCTCATTCATAAATAAGAAATCTTATTGCCTTTAAATTTTGACTTTTCATTTAGAAAACCAGAACTATACAAACAGGGGGTGGGGGTGGGGTTCATCCTGTATTTTATTCTGGAAACTTCTTTGTTCCTAAGAGTTTCATGTAGCTTTTTCCTCCCCCCAAAAAACCCTCACAGATTAGAAATCTTGGAAAATGCTTAGACAGCTAGTCAAGAATGGAAAAGCTCATTGCTGATACTATAGAACCAAGCAGGTCCACAGACACTCAGTTTGATGATACACATGGAGCCTAAGACTTGTTAAGCTAATGCACTTACATCATATAAAGCAATACCATGGAGTCAAAACTTCTGCCTTGTGTTTTTTTAATATTTTAGATTTTATTATTTTATATGTGAGAGTTTTGCCTTTATATGTATTTGTGAACCACATATGCTGGTCCTTGAGGAGGTGGTGAGCCTTCATGTGGGTGCTGGGAATTGAACCTGGGTCCTTTGGAATGAGAACAAATGCTCTTAATCACTGAGACAACTCTCCAGCTCCTTTCTGCCTTGTTTTTAATTCAACAAATCATGCTTGCAGGACGTCACTCGTCACCTTGCTGATGTCAACCCCCAGCCACTTTCCATCCATCACTACTGTTAGTGGTTTGGTTGTTTTTTCTTTTATCTTCATGTTAGTAGGCTTTTAAGGAATATGATATAATTATTATTAGATACTCTTTATAATGAAGGAAAGCCATCCCATTGTGAAAGGCATTCTGAGCCATCAAAAATTGACAGCATAATGCTCACAGCACCAGCCCAAACAAAAACATAGAGAGCCAATGAAGGCGAAGACACTCTAGTCCTTCATCTATGGGAGGTGGAACAAAGCACATCTTGTAATTTAATCTACAAAGATACAAGTTCTGCCTCGGCCACTCTCTGACTATGTGGCCGTGGTTTTATCAATTGAAAAACTACAGAATTAGTAGCACTTAGCTCCCAGAGCTGTTGGTGACTTGAATGGAAGTGTCCCCTGTGAGCACTGTTCCAGCCGATGGTGTGACTTGGGAAGGTAGGAACCTCTAGATGGTAGAGCCTGTCTGCAGGAAGTGAGTCGTGTGGGAACTGTTTTACAGCCTGTTCCCATTGCCTGTTCACTCTCTGCTCAGTGACTATGGATGCAAGGTCACCGGCAAGACTCCCACTCCTGCAGCTATGGCTTCCTTCACGTGAAGAAATGATCCCTCCCTTCCCACTGTAACTCAGAATTAACTCTCCCTCCCTTACATTCCTTCATGCTAGATAATTAGTCACGGTGATGCTGAAAATAGCTAACACAGAGATGTTATGGCAGTGGCTTGGTTATGATGAACTAAATGCTTAGACTCAAGGGTGATAGCCGGTAAATGCTTAATATGTGTTTATTAAGTAGAACTATAAAAGTAGGGAAGAATGTAACGAAATGCTGAATCATCTTGGTCTAATGTGATGGCCAAAAATGTCTACAAGTGAAAGGCATTACAATTGACCATTTCACTTCTATATTTAAAGCCCACACTCACCACAAATATACACAAACATGTACACATGGAGTCAATGCAAGCACATCAGCACACACACAGCTAGAGTCCACAAATCCCTGCAAGGGGCTTTGTGAGTCTAAAGCATAGCACAGCAATTTTCAGAGAGCAAGATCTAAAAACTCAGTTGATTCACTAAACTGGAGACCCCATTTTTCCCTCCTTAAGGAACTAAAATAATATCTGTTTTACATCAACATGCTCTTGCATTCTCAAAGTGGGGCAGATGATTTATTTTTATCAGGAACCTTGAGAAAACTGAGCAAGACAGAATGGGGGGTGTAACACAGCTATTTGGGGGCTGAGGCAGGAGGCTGGTGTGTTCAAGACCTGACGGAACTAGAGTGAGTTGTAACCGATCTGGGCACTCAGTGAGACCCCTGTCCCAAAACTTGAAAAGCACAAACAAACCCCCAAAGAAAATGGTCTTGGAAAGGATTTATACAATTTTCCTACAAATTTAACTTTTTAAGAGTTTCACATAATGAAATAACAACTTTAGCACAAAGATGTTTATGTCCAAGTTTATTAAAAAGTCAACTTTCATAAATCTAGATAGGCCAAGGAAGAAGAGTGAATCAAGCATGGATGCCTCGGTAGAATTTGAAATACTTATTCTCTCGAAAGGAATTCTTTCGATTTTGAAATATAGTTTATTCATGCCAATGAAGGTAGACAGCGTATGTTTAATTTGAGTTAAATTTTTAAGAAAGTAGACTATGCTATAAATAATTTGTCTAATGATTCATATAGTGAAATATTTACTTGCATAAGCTTGTGAATATTCGAGTCATTAAAAAATTTTAAAAACATACTTTCAACACCAAATAGAAAGCTATCAGAAAACCCTCATGACTTTCCCCTGGTTTATCTCCTTTATAAGCATTTTAACAAATTTCAAATTTTCTTCAGTTTTGAAATTTGGCTTATGTATACCCTCTGAAGTAGAGCTTGTTTAATTCGAATCTTTTTTAGTGCAGGTAGCATGTGTTCTAATATGTCACTTTGCTAATGGCTCACTTAAAGTATGATAAAATAAGTTAAACATTGGGTTTTACGAGAGTGTTATCTCTTTGGTGTTTTTGTGAGTAATTGTCACTGGTCTCTAGGTACAGAGTGCCCAGATTGCCAGGCTGTCTTAGGAGCAATTTAAGAATTAATCACACTTTGCTTTCATATAATACTGCAATTAATCTTCTCTAATGCAAGTCAGATTTCCTCCCCCTTCTTTTCTTTTCTTATGAATTGGGTGGAATATTTTACATCCATCTAATGTATCTACTTTCCCTAGCTTTTGAAGGATCAGTACATCCTGTTGTATCACTTAGAGTGTTTTCGATCATTTCTGCTGGTTCTGTGTAAGGAGACTGCAAGACAAATTGCTTCCATTTGTCTATTCTTACAGATAAAGCTCATGTTTTAACCAGGGTTCTTCAAGTGCAATTGATAGTAAATAGAATTCTTCTTAGAGATGTATTTTTATTTTTAACTATGGAATGTTAGTTCCTAGATCTGAGGCTGCAGGCTACTATGAGCTGGCCAGTGTTTGTGTTGGGAGCCAAACTCAGGTCCCATGCAACAGCAGCAATTTCTCTTAGCCACTCAGCCATCTGTCTGGTCACCTAAAACTGGAATTTTAAGTTGTTGAGTTTTTTTTTAAGCTGCAATATATATATATATATATATATATATATATATATATATATATATATATATATATAGAGAGAGAGAGAGAGAGAGAGAGAGAGAGAGAGAGAGAGAGAGAGAGAGAGAGAGAGAATTGTAAGCATATAGGAGAATTGGGCCCTGGTAAAAACAATAAACTTCTAATAAAAGCATACAGTCTGTTAGAAATGAATGTGTGTGTGTGTGTGTGTGTGTGTGTGTGTGTGGTTGAGAAGAAACCCAAACCATCAGGAAAAGAACCAGTTTGATGACTCATTATGGCAGCAACAGTTTCTTTGGGCATAGCATATTTAGACCTTGCCGAAGCCCAAACCACTGAACTGTGTGTCTGAAATAGACAAGTGGGTGAGACTTCAAGGCTGGTGGTTAGGATGAGTGACTTGATGATGTGGCTAGCTTGTTGCTGACCAACAAACCTGTACTGAGAAGGGGACTGCAGGGAAGGATGGGGCCTGCAGAACAGACTTTGAAACAAGGCTTTGGGGAAAGTTGATTTAAACTGAACAATTGAAAGAACAAGAGGATACAGGGGAGAGCAAGATGATGGAAACACTGCAAAGAAGCTCAAGGTGAGCCTACTGTCCTCTGCAGATGTTGTATGTATTCCTGTTTGCTAAAACTAATAGTTCCTGGCAGGAAGGAAGGGTTTAACACAGCCAGCCAGCCAGCCAGATACCCATTCAGTTCACAATGCTTGGATCCTGACAGGCACTGGAAACTCAGATCTCATAAAGACAAATTTAATGCTTTCACAACACCGTTTAGCAGTGTGATGACAGAGAGACTCCAGCAGATGTTTGTCTTTCAAATATGGACTCTCCTCTATTCTACCTCATCTCTCTTGTTAAGATTCCCATTGTAGACTGGGCGTGGTGGCGCACGCCTTTAATCCCAGCACTTGGGAGGCAGAGGAAGGCGAATTTCTGAGTTCGAGGCCAGCATTGTCTATAGAGTGAGTTCCAGGACAGCCAGGGCTACACAGAGAAACCCTGTCTCAAAAATAAAAATTAATTAATTAATTAATTAAAGATTCCCATTGTATATTTCGTGTACCTTCTTTTTCTTTCTTCTCTGTATAATCCTTTTTTTAATTGAAAACATTGTTCATACCATATAGTCTGCTTATGACTTTGCCTCCGCTAATCCCCTAGATCAGTGGTTCTCAGTTTGTGGGCCATGACCACCACAGGGTCACATATCAAATTCTGTGTATAAGATACTTATATTATGACTCATAACAGTAGCAAGATTACAGTTATGAAGCAGCAACAAAACAATTTTATGGTTGGGGTCATCACAACATGAGGAGCTGTATTAAAGGGCTGCGGCATTAGGGAGGTTGAGAACCACTGCCCTAGATGCTCCCTACCTCTCTACCCATCCAACTCCACGCCTTCTTTCTCTCTCTCTTTTTAGAAAACAAACAGGCAAATAAACCTACAAACCAGAATAGAACAAAATAAACAAATAAAGGGACAAAGCAAAATCATAAGAAGCAGTTGCCAGATCCCTACTCCAAACTTCCCTATGTTCCCATCCTCTAGGTTGGACAGGATGCCCCTTTCAGCCTTTCTCCGAGTCCACCTCTATCCCTCTGTGCCACCCACTGACCTTCAGAAGCACGCTCTACCAGGCAACTCACAGTCACCACGCTTTCCCAAGATCAGAGAGGGCAAAGGAACCCAAGGAACAGAACCATACGAGCTAAGACAACACCAAGAATCACCTCGATCATCCAGGCCCCAGATACCTAGACACCAGCGCAGAACCACAACCACAACAGCTGAGACAATGTGCTCCCACCAGAACCCAGCAACCCTACTACAGCAGGCCCTGAGAAGTGCAATATCGCAGAAGCACAAGACAAGGACTTCCCAAGAGCTGTTATGAATATGTTCAAGGATCTTAGAGAGGATATGAATAAATCCATTAATAAAGTCTAGGAAACACATACAGTGGAATATAATGATAAAAAAAAAAAAAAAACGGTTCAAGACATGAAAGTAGAAACAGAATCACTAAAGAAAACCCCAACTGAGACAACATGGTTTTATCTTGAATATTTTCTACCTCCAAAACTGTGCTACATTCTGGGTCATTTCTTCTGGTCCATCTTTCTATTTGCTAATTCTGTGTAAGTCTGTGTGTCTTTAGGTCTTGTTGTACCCAATTTGTGCATTTGAGTTTCTTTTACGTTTGGTTCTTACTACTTTTAATAATTGATGTTCTCTGATCTTTAATGTTTTGTGAAGAATCACTCGAAAACTTGATAGAAGATTTACCAATTTTTAATAGAACAAAATTTATTTTCTCTTAGAGTTCTCCTGATTCCATTGAATCCTTTCCCAGCCTATTTATCATTTATAAAATGACTTCCAAAAGTAAGTGATGAAAGAATGTGGTGGACCCAGATGGTAGGCTGTGTATGTGTGTCCTGATTCTCTCTGAATAAAATTATTGAATGTTTCTATGTCGGTAGTCATGGTTTTTTTAAAGCTCTCATTTTCCACTCTCTTCTTTTATTATCTCTTGCTTATTTTCATGTTTCATTCTGGTTTTAAGTACTCCATGGATATTTTTATTTCATATATGAAACCCATGTTATCGAAAACTGTTTATGATGTTTCTGCTCTCACTCCTGATGTACTTCAGATGCAGCCAACACAAAATTGTAAAGGTGGCTGGGGAGATGGCCTAAGTGCTTGCCACACAAATGTGAGGTCCACAATTCAGATTCCCAGCTCACTCCCAAAAGCTGGCAGGGACCTGCTGGCCTACCTGCAATCCCAGGGTGCCCTGGGGTAGAGAGGTTGTTTAAATCAGCTGAGTCTACTGGGCTCCAAATTGAAAGTGACAGAGGAACATACTGGAGGTCAAACTCTGGCCACCATACGCGTGCACATACTTACGCACATAGACATAACATGCACATCCTACACGCACGGGCGCACGCACGCGCACACACACACAGCACACATACAAATGTGGAAAAGCGGAAGGGCTAAGCGAAGGATATTTTTATGTTAATTTTTTATTGGTTACTTTATTTACATTTCAAATGTCCCCCTTCTTAGTCTCCTCTTCGCAGAACCCCCATCTCATCCCCTATCCCCTTTGCCTCTATGAGGGTGCTTCTCCACCCACCCACCCACTCCTGCCTCGATATTCTAGCATCTCTCTATGCTGGGTCATCAAGCCTCCACAAGACCAAGGACCTCTCCTCCCACTGATGCCAGATAAGTCATTTCTTTGCTGCATAAGCAGCAGGAGCCATGGGTTCCCCCGTATGTACTCTATAGTGGGTTAGTCCTCGGAACCTCTGGGATGTCCGGTTAGTTGATATTATTGTTCTTCCTATGGGCTTGCAATCCCCTTCAGCTCCTTCATTCCTTCCCCTAACTCTTCCATTGGGATCCCCAGGCTCAGTCCGATAGTTGGCTGTGAGAATCTGTATCTATCTTAGTCAGGTGCTGGAAAAGCCTCTCAGGGGACAGCTACACTAAGCTCCTGTCAGCAAGCTCTTCTTGGCATCAGCAATAGTGTCTGGGTTTGGTGTCTGCAGATGGAATGGATCTCTAGGTGGGGCAGTCTCAGGATAGACTTTCCTTCAGTCTCTGCTCCATTTTTTTGTCCCTGTGTTTCCTTTACTCAGGAACAGTTCTGGGTTAAAAATTTTGAGATGGGTAGATGGTCCCATTCCTCAATTGGGGGATTGTCTACTGGAGGTGTTCTCTATAGGTTCTATCTTCCCTTTGTTGGGTATTTCGGCTAATGTCATCCCCCTTGGGTCCTGGGAGCCTCTCGAATCTCTGGTGCTACCCCTAATTCCCCACCCTTCACTGCTACATATTCCTGTTCATTGTTCTGACCCTCTGTACTTCTCTCCTGTCCCTTCCTGTCCCTGATCCTGCCCCATGTTTTTCCTCCCCCTCCTCTCTTCCCCTCAGGTCTCTCCTTCTGCCTCCAGTGATTATTTTGTTTCCCCTTCTAAGTTGGATTAAAACATTCACACTTTGTTTTTCCTTCTTCCTGAGCTTCATGTGATCTGTGAATTGTATCTTGGGTATTCTAGCTTTTGGGCTGACATCCACTTCTCAGTGAGAACACACCATGTGTGTTGTTTTGTCTGGGTTACCTCACTCAGGATCATATTTTCTAGTTCCATCCATTTACCTGAAAATTTCATGAAGTCATTGTTTTTAATAGCTGAGTAATACTCCATTGTGTAAATGTACAACATTTTCTGTATCCATTCTTCCATTGTGGGACATCTGCGTTGTTTCTAGCTTCTGGTTATCATAAATAAGGCTGCTATGAACATGGTGGATCATGTGTCCTTATTATATGTTGGAGCATCTTTTGTCTAAATGCCAGTAGTGGTATAGCTAGGTCTTCAGGTAGAACTATTTCCAGTTTTTGGAGGAACCACCAGATTGTCCTCCAAATTTTATTTACCAGCTTGCAATTCCACCAGCAATGGAAAAGTGTCCCCCTTTCTCTACATCCTCACCAGCTTCTGCTGTGGGAAAAGATCTTTATCGTGATTTTTTTAAATTACATTTACTTACTCTTTACTGTATGTGGTATTCAGAGGACAATTTACAGGGCTTGATTCTCTCCTTCCGTTCTGTGGGTCCCAAGGATTGAACTCGAGTCATCAGGTTTTTCTGCACTGACCCATACCCCTTCCTTGTCCCCCCTCTCTGCATCTGCCCCAGTCACCCTGCCGCCCTCTGTGAGGATGCTCCTTTGCTTGCCAGTGGGACTTGATGATTTGGTCCATTCAGGCCATTTGCCATCTCAAGCTGCATCTGGAAATCTGGGGTTAGACCCTGAAACCTTGGCTCTGCCCCTGTCTACACCTCCCACTACAGTGTTGCTCACAGGGAAATTGCTCTTTTCAAGTTCATGGCTCCGAAAACTTCCATGTCCTGTTAGCTAGCTCTAAATGTTACTCACTCGAGAACCCCTTCACAGCATAAATCACCACTGTGATGTATGTATGTATGTATGTATGTATGTATGTATGTATGTATGTATGTATGTATTATGTATTATGTATCACATAAAATATGTGTGTCTAAGGAAGCGGCCAACCACCCAGACCTGTGGAGGGGATAGCCAAGGGCAGGGCGCTCCTTGCTCTCATTCTGCATGTGCTTATTTCCGTTCTCAGGGCATCCCAGAATGCAGATGGGAGCCTCATGGCAAACTGCTGTCTCAGTACTCTCAGAGTGGAATCTCTAGTCCCAGTGAGTTGAGGTAAACACTAACCATTCCTTATTTTACATGCCTGCATGAAGCAAAACTTTGTAATTATCCCTGAGAGTTTTTGTCTTCGTCTTAACACAAGTATCTTAACACAGCAAGTCTATACTGTGTGCAGAGCACGGCCCCAGTCCACGGTCTCTGCCCCTCAGTAGTGCTGCAAGTTTTTAACTCCAGCCTTATCCTTGACTACCACCTTCGATTTAGCAGTTTCTCGGCAGTGAGTATAATATATGGCTTTACTTCGATGTGTAACTCACCTCAGCCTTTATTATATTACCTCCTAGCCGCTCGGGACTGTGTCTTGCTCACATTTCTCAATGCCGCATAATTCTTGTTTATTCGATTTACAGGCCTGTAGATCTTCTGCCACCTCCCTCCTGGGCCTTGTATCCACCGAGCATGTTAGCTTTATAAGAAGACATAGGGGGAAAGATTCATCTTGATATTCAGCAAAAAGTCCCAGTCTCTATTGTGCTTAAATATTTCTGAAGACATGGGTTATCTTGAGAATGAAGTGTGACTTAGTAAAAATCACCCTCCAGGGCAAGTGTCTGTGGTTGCACATTCGAAGTCCCCCGAGGTCTGTATTGGCCCTCTTTGTTCCCTGACTAGGGAAGGAAGTTTACATTTCTTATAGTTTATGTCATGTCACTCTTTCAGATCTATCCTGAGGAAAGAGTCCAGTACCATCTAAAACACAAATAAGAGTCATGAACAAAATGATGCCCACTGAGACCCTTTCTATAATGGAGAAAACATGGACACCACAGCAATGACTAACGCGTCAGTGAATAGAGGGGCACCATTGACAGACTGTTATAGACTTGTGAGTTAATGGTGATGGGAACCTGGGGTAAATTCTGATCCACAATAAAGCGAACAAAGCAGGTAACAGAACTGAAGTGCTCAGTCATCTTCACTCGACAGGTCTGCGGACGGATGGCCAGGGAAAAGACAGAAAATCGTAGGAAGGAAGGGAATTACGTTGGCCTTGGGAATTCAAGGCAGTTTTATCCATGTGAAAATAATTTCCCTTCAGTGTTGCTTTGTGGTTTTTCACAGCAAATGTGCAGTTTTTGTTTTTGTTGTTGTTTTGTGTGAGGAGATAAAGGTGGGAACAGATCCGGGTCATCTCAGGAGCCTCCCAGGGCAGAGGAGAGGCTTTCTGTGATGCGAGAACTTCAGCACATCTTTCACTGGAGAGAGAACAGGGCGTTTTATTTTTTTTAATGTTCTTTTTTATTTTATATTTTCTTTATTTACATTTCAAATGCTATCCCGAAAGTTCCCTATACCCC
>NC_034609.1:7424998-7427781 GCF_900095145.1 Mus pahari
TCCTTCTTGGTTTTCTTGTGTTTTGTAAGATGTATCTTGGGTATTCTAAGTTTCTGGGAACAGGGCGTTTTAAAGGACAGCTCTGCAGAGGAAGTGGGACTAGATGGGTCCTCTGGTTTTCTTCTGCGTTACTGCTCATGAGCTTTATCTCTGCGCACCATCAGGACCCAGAGCCAACCTTCTCTCACCTCGAAGTCTTTCCATAGATCTGCGACAGCCAGGGTACCTAACACGCAGGCGTCACTCTTTACTCACTGTTGTTTGCCATTGCCCCCCACCAATTTATACAAACTTTTTGTGTCCTCCAGGGAAGCCACTTGGTGTGGCCTCAAGGGCATGCCCTGCCTTACGAGATTCCCTTGTTTGATGGATTCTAGTTTTATTATTAATTTTGCATATGCTTATTTGAACCTGCTTGAATTTGGCATACCTGCTCGAGTTGATTCTCCAGTGTAATCCGCTGGCTGCATTATACTTTGCTGCACGTTGGATTTTTCTATGTGCAGCATGTTGATTCCTCAGTTGTTTATTGACAGGGACAGTGCTGTAGCTGGAAGGCAGCTTTCCCCCATAGGGTAACAGTGTTTCAAAGGATTGGTCCTCAACATGGCAATGCTGAATGTCGTTGGACTCTTAGGTGAGCACTATGGGAGATGCTTAGACAGTGACAGCAAACTGTGGAAGGGGATTGTGGGTGTCCGGCCCTTTCTCCTCTTTCTTTTGGCTTCCTAGGCCCACGTTGAGTACTTTACCCTGCCAGATGCTGCTCACTGTTGCCATCCCATAACCCCACCGAGATCCCAGAGTGACAAGTTCAAAGACAAGCACCCTATCATAAAGCAGGAAACCCACCCTCTCTTGGACTATAACTCCCAAACTGTGAGCTAAAGAAAATTATCCTTTTCTAAAGTTTGATGTCTGGGTGTTTTATGTGAGGAATGCAAAGATGACTAACACAGGTAGGCAACTTGTTTTCAGTTCACCTCAAAGGGCTTATCCACAGTACTGTGTAGCAAGAACCATGCTAGTTGGCTCCAAAAGCTCAATAGGTTTAAGTGAACAGGGGACAAATACTACCATTTTATGGAAATAATACTGTTTTGAGCACTCACCATATTTGATAAATAATAGGTAAAACATTTTCACTTATTCAGTTATGTGTGTGTATGTGTGTGTGTGTGGTATGCATGTTTGTGTGTGTGTACATCTCTGTGTAATTCTCATTTACTATGCTAACCGAGCTGACCAGAGAGCTCAGGACATCCACATCTCTGGCCCACTCTGAGCACTGGGATTGCAGGAGTACAACCACCAAGTCTGGCTTCTGTGTGGATGCTAAGGATCTGAACCCAGGTCCTCGTGGTGCACACAAGTGTTGTATGGGCTGGTCCATCTCCCCTGGCTGTCCTGGAACTTGCTTAGTAAACCAGGCTGGCCTTGAACTCAGAGATCCACCTCCTTCTACCTCCTTAGTGCTCAGATTAAAGGTATGAGCCATCACTGCCAGGCAAATTTCTTATTCTTCACTAAAATCTTGCTAGATAATTCTGGTTATTAGTACCTTTTTTTTTTTTCAATTAAGAGGTCAGGGAATAAAGAAGCTATGAAAAGAAATGTTTGAGAGTTTATTCCAGGATGTAAAACGAGTTGCTGGGTACTAGAAATAGCCACAGATAGAGGATATGGGATTGTGGAAAGATTCAGGGCAGTTTAAGTATTTTATAACTGCATAGTTTGTGTAAACAAATGAAATGGGTTTTTTCTTAAAGTATGAAAGTGTGTGTGTGTGTGTGTGTGTGTGTGTGTGTGTGTGTGTGTGTATTTCCAGAACTGAGTAAACTATATAAAAAAGATAGTGGGTGTCTGGGATTGTAGCTCAGTTGGTAAAGTGCAAGCCTAAGGACCTGAGTTTGAATCCCAACACCCACATAGAAAAGGCAGGCACTGTAGAATGTGCCTGTGATCACTATGATGAAGAAGCAGACTGGCAGACCCTTGGAACTAGCAGGCCAGTCTAGCAGAATCACTGAGCTGTAGGTTCAGTGAGAGATCCTGTCTTAAAAAAATAAGATAGAGAGCATTTGAGGAAGACACTGGCTTGAACTTCTGGGCTCTGCATGCTCACATAAAGGCACTCACACTTAAGCACAAGGGCAAGCACATACACACCAAGTTGCTGATATTTTTCCCTGTGTTAACTGTATTTTTGGTGTGAATGCTTGAGCATTGATATTTAAGTTATTTGTGTATCCCTTAGTATCTGTTCCTCAAGGTAAATGATTTATAAGCAATATTTTCTGGAGGATTACTTGAACTTATTTATTTCTGATGAAAGTTTATCCTGTGACTTACCATGTGTTTGCACATCAGTCTTTGATCAGTTCCAGGAATGTGTGCTTATGAAAGACCAGATTCTTCATATGGACCAGCCTCCGGCTTTCTGTGCTGCATATGAAACCTGTTAATGGAGGCTGGTGCAAGGGAGGGCCAGAATCCATGCAGTGAGAAAGACTGGAGGCACTTTTGACACATTCATTCAGAATACTGTCACAACATTTTAATGTATAGAAAAGCTGGCATGAAGTGCCTCGCAAACACAGAAGTGGATGCTCACAGTCAGCTATTGGATGGAACACAGGGCCACCAATGGACGAGTTAGAGAAAGTACCCAAGGAGCTGACGGGGTCTGCAACCCTGTAGGTGGAACAACAATATGAACTAACCAGTACCCCCTGAGCTCGTGTCTCTAGCTGCATATGTAGCAGAAGATGGCCTAATCAGCC
>NC_034609.1:7428125-7429720 GCF_900095145.1 Mus pahari
GAGAGAGAGAGAGAGAGAGAGAGAGAGAGAGAGAGAGAGAGAGAGAGAGAGAGAGAGAGAGAGAGAAAGAGAGAGAGTTATCACATAAGCCAGGAAGTCCACACTTATCTTTGAAGCCAAGTTTAAGCACACACTTTCTTACTTTGCTTTGGATGGCGTGGGTTGTTTTCTTTATTGGAGTCTAAGGTAATGTTTCAGAAATGTAGTTTAGATACAGTGAGCCTCCAAGTTCTCTTCACACCCTTTTATGTGTTTCTAATGAATGATGAGCATCACTCCTCTCTCCCCTTCCCAGTGGATGAAGCATTGCTATCTAGCAGTAACTGTGCAGCCTGTGGGATAAAGGTAGTGGAAACTAAATACAACGATGTAGAAGTTAGGGTCAGTTTCCCATCTGCCCCATGCTCCCAGAAATAAGACTCAGGCTCAAAATATATTTACAAATACCTCACCCATATATCTAGGTTCTACTTTGACTAGACTAATCCACATTAACCTATGTTCTGCCACGTGGATGGTTACCTGTGATCAGGCATCACACATCTGTCTCATCATATCTTCCTAGATTGATATCCCACCTGGCTCTATCCCAGAATTCTTTCTCCTCTTAGATGTCCCACCTCCTATTTCCTGCCTAAGCCATAGGCCATAGACATTTTAACTGACAGGTGATACATCCATACGGCACACAAAATAGTCTCTCTACACAATGGCTTGCCTTTTGGTCTGACTCACTCTTCAGTTGGCAAAGGCAAAATGCAGCAAAGGAAAGGTCATGGGATCCAAGCAGCACAGATGTTTGGAAGCCACAGAAGCCATCAGCAGTTTGGGACTCTTCCGTGCACTATGCTTCCAGAGACATGGCGTCCGTGACTCGTGAGCCTGAGCGTCTGTTGAGGCCCTGGTGGGTGTCAGTAAATGCCAGTTGTATGGCAGTAGAGCCTACCTCGAGGCTTCCGCCCAGACTGTGGTTGTGTGTTTCCTAGAATGCTCTAATAGCAGGTTTGCATAACAGCCACAAGCTTTGGCAACCGCAGAGTGGACTGTATTCTCATCAAGGACGTGAACAGCAGGAAAGGAGATGTTCATTATAAACAGGAGCCTTCATGTCTATTTAGGTAGGAGACAGAAATGCCAACATGTGTATAGAAATGCATTTGCCCCGGCCCTCTCCTTGGTTCTGAGAGGGACAGGCTTTACCACCTGGCATTCATTAGACTGAGCTTCTGTTTCATAACGTTTGACCTGTTGCACTGATCTCAGCTTTGAACCATAATTTCAACATTTCTGTAAATTTAAAAGTGTTTCCAATATCTATTTGTCACCTGCAATTTCCCCCTTTGTAAGGAAATTCTTCTCTGTGAGTTTCCTGCCAAATCATGGATAGAGTTTTTCTTCAATTTATTCTTTATTTCATCATAAATTTACATGAAAACAGTTTATATTTTTAATTTCTTTAGAGTATTTCATACGTGAAGAGTGTATTTATATCATTCCCATGCCTCTCTCCACTTTCAAATTCTCCTATATCCCCTTACTCACTCTCAAATTCATGCTCTCATCTTTAAATGCACACACAAACACACACACACACA
>NC_034609.1:7429750-7435229 GCF_900095145.1 Mus pahari
CACACACGCACACATACACACACACATACACACACACACATACACACACACACAGACATAGACACACAGACACACACAGACACACAGACACACACAGACACACACACATACACACACACACACACACACACACACACACACACATACACGCTGACTCCATTCAGTGTTGCAAGTATATGTGTGAATTTACACCTGACCTCTGGGGATTAGATAACCTATTAGGGAGCTCATCATCTCTGGAGAAAATTGATTCTCCCTCATTCTGCACTCATTGATCGCCTATAGCTCTTCATCTGGAGTGGTGGAACTTGTGAAATTTCTCCCATCTATATTGGCATATCAACTGGTGCTCTCACTATGCAGGTCTTTTTTTAGGCCTTTATATTGTTAAGATTTCATCGGTGCAACTTCTCTCTCATGTCTAGAGGCCACTTGCTCCCAGCAGGCATCTAGCTCCTTCAGTTCTTACGATCTTTCCACCCCATTTTTATGTGTTTCCCCCGGAACCTTGGGTGTTGGCATTACACCATGGATGTATCAGTTGGAGCTGGAATCTCAGGCTCATTTCTTTTCTGTATTTTGACAAATTCTCCATCTGCTGCAAAAAGAACCTTTGTTGATGAGGGAGGAAAGCTACAACCATCTATGGGTGTAAGGAATAAGTATTTAAAATGATATTAGAAGTTATATTGATACAAGAAAATAGAGTCTCTGCCTATCCAGCCATGAGAACTTGATTAGGGCTTTGGTGCTGGACATTAATTTCCTCCTACTGAGACAGCTTTAAGTCCAATTACATAGCTGTTGGTTACCCCAAAATAAAAGTGCCACTGATGCACCCTCCTTTGCCAGGCTGTTCATTTTGTTTTATAGGTTTAACAGCCACCACCAAAGCAAACCTGTTTCCCAGGATGACTGATGGCTGAGTGGGTCACTGGCCACATTTTTTAATCTAGAAAATCCAGTTGTTTAATTGGTACTCATATCTCCTGTGTTATGGAAGAGAGACAAAGAGTTTATCTTCCAAGAAAATGTAGATACAGAAGTAAAAATAATACTGGGGACTCATGGGCTCTAACTCCCATCTCAGATCCCTAAGTGAATCATCTCTGCCTCCTCGTGGCACAGTGCTAGTGTTATGGGTATCTGCAAGGAACAGGAAGGCTCAACTCTACTAACATTAATTACTTAGGTTCTTTATATATCGTGTCTCACTTAGTAGTCACAATATCTTCCTCAGAATGTTTCATCTACAATGACAAAATACCTGAAACTACGTAGTTGACAAAGAAAAGAATTTTTTCTTAAGGATCTGGAGACAGAGAAATCCAAAGTCAGGGAGCCTTGCAAGGTGAGGATCTTCTTGCCGTGTCAACTCGTGGTAGATGATGGGGAAGCAACAGAGCATGCGCAGGAAAAGGAGCAGACGCCGAGCTCCTTTGCAAGGATCCCCCCTTGTCTGAGCTCAGTAACGCAGTGAAGCCACCAGTGAGGGAAGAGGGGTCAGTCTCAAGGCTCAACATTGGGCAGGAACGAAATTTTTAACACAGAAACTGCGGGACACATTCAAACGATGACAAAGAATAAAAACCTCAAGCTGAATTCAAAGCTAACAATGTATTTATTAGAAGAGTGTATTTACGTATATTTAGTCTCCATCTGTATGACTTCTCTAGACAAGATATTAGCACTCAGGCATCATGTGACTTTGTCAGATTATACATAGATCTGGGCATTCTCTCTCAATTATTTCTGAGCCTTTTTAAACAAAAGTTTTGGTTCAGTCGTTTGTAGGAGTCAATGTATGAATTCTTCTCTGTCAAATAACTGGTCCACGTGGCCCATCCCTCTGCTTCACACACATTTCTTTCTAGACTTATAAACAATACTCTTCTTTGTCAACTACCTACCTACCTCTTGGAAACATTTGCAATTTTCCTTCCCAAATAGGCCTATGTTGATTATTTATTGGCTTACTTCCCACAAATTAATTATTCTCAATTTTTTCCCTCCGCGCTGATACTCAGATTGTATTGTCCAAAGTAACATAGAGAATCTCCCATAAATGACTGGATTGTTGGGTATGTGAGAGAAATTGTCAAACGTCTCTTTCAAATTTCCATGAAACATTTATCCCCTAGAAGATATACTGAAGACAAGGGCAGGGGCCTTAAACACGTCCCTAAAGGTGACTTGAGTCTATGAGTTTATTGATGGTAAGAGTGGAGAAAGGAAAGCTACTACCACCATCCCCAGAACACAAAGGCAGAAGGGTATAGGGAGGGAAATGAACACACAAGTATCAGAAAGGGAACTGGAAATGTGGGGTGCAAGGGACAGTGACCGTGACCAATAGACTCGATGTTTTTTCATGATACCATTTACATGGTCTCCTATTGATTTTCCATTGGACACCGTTGGTGCCTGCCGGTAGCTTTGGCGCCTGCCGGTAAGCTTTGTTTTCCAAGTGCTTTTAGGACTTGATCTCCTCAGAGCGTAGTGAAAACTCAGGGGGGACAGTGACAGAGTCAACTTGTGTTCTTCCAGTTGATCTTGCTCAGCTTGCAGACAACAAGACTCAAAGGAAGAAGAGGCAACTTGAAGTGGTTAAACTTTTTTTTTTTTTTTTTTTTTGNTTTTTCGAGACAGGGTTTCTCTGTGTAGTCCTGGCTGTCCTGGAACTCACTCTGTAGACCAGGCTGGCCTCGAACTCAGAAATCAGCCTGTCTCTGCCTCCCAAGTGCTGAGATTAAAGGCGTGCACCACCACTGCCCAGCGTGGTTGAACTTAATAGAGCCAGTTTTTGAGAGAATATTGGATTTCCTCTATAAATAGGTTAAGAGAGGGAAAGTGACAAAATAAAGAGACCTGGAGACTAGTGAGGTGACCTGATACACAACTTAAGTTTAGGTCCCCAGGACCTGTGTAGGAAACCAGGCTCATCTGCACGTGTCTGTAATCCCAGTCCTGGGGGGGAAGCAAGCACAGGTTAATCCCTAGGGCTTCACCCAGTCTGGGCGAAACCTGAGCTCCTGGTCAAGAGACTGTCTAAAAGATGCTGTGGAAAGTGATAAAGACAGCAGGAGTCTATATTTAGCTTCCACATATGTACATGCATGCACACACACACACACACACACACACACACACATCTAGGGGTATTGGTTTGCCTTTTTTAAGTGTGTTGGAGGGAATTCTATTTGTCTGAAGCAATTTCATTCTTTCAGTAAACACACCTCACATTTTATGCAAGACTTAACTCTCCAGGTATGACCTTTTGATCAGCACACATCTAAGCAAAGCAAACACAACTCACAGTGAGTGTCACTGTTACTCTCAAGGAACATGTGAGGTGTTAATGACAACCTCTGGAAAATGGCTCATCAATGCATATGGTCTATGTCTCCATGCAACTGAATCATCTTTAGAAATCTCTGAAATATTTTCACTGTAATCGTATCGGTAGATCTTCTAGTATTTTATGTTTGGAAGCACTGCTGTGAATTGAACTTACAATGTTTACTTGTGTATGTTAACTACAATCCATTAATTATATTGCATGTAATGTATTATTTATATAATATGTATATATAAATAACATATAGTCCATGAATTGTATTGCATGCGTATATATTAGGTATGTGTTACGATGTTTCTCCTGTGCTTTGATGCTGTTGATAGATGGATTTTATTGAGTGTTGAAGAAGCCTAGCACGCCTGCCATGAGTCTCACTGGCATTATGCCCTCTTATTTATTGGAAAGTATGTGTTTACTTTTTATTGATGACGCCATAGTTTCAAATTATTACAATTTCATCTAGGAAAATATTTTTCTGTCTGGTTTGGAACGCTCTGGGCTTTGTGAGCACATGATTTCTATCTTCTCAGGTAAGGCCTCGGGACTTAGATGATTCTTGCTGCGCCTCTTCTTTCTCTCTGTGTTCTCCAGTTCCCCCACCCCCACCTCTCACCTTCTCTCCTGCTCTTGGACTCCTCATTCACTGTTGTTGACTTCAGAGTTCTCAGTCTGCATCCCATTTCCATCTTAGCCCTGTTACATTACCTAACGAAGATATTCCTAGGATGTGTACTTACAACACTCAACATTGTAAGTTAATTCTTAGTTTGAATAGCTCCCTAACTAAAGTTTAATCTTGACCCACAGGCAACTGCATTCAGATTTTTCAATGTAGGCTTTGCATAGAAAGTGCTTGAATAATTTTTTTTAAGTAAATGGATGTTTTTAATACTGCCACAATTACTAAACAGGTCAATATGGTAAATATTTTGGATAATGGTGCCAAAAATTAACATTAAAATATAAAAACCTCAACCAGACACATGCTGCTGGTGGTATTGTTAGGAGCCACTGAGTGAAAAAATAAATATATGTATATGTTTGTTTATTTGTTTATTTATCTATTTATGGTGAGGTACCTGCCATGAATGTTTTCCTATTAGAGTCTACTTGACTCTTTCTACAGACTATAACTACTCCAACTTTACGAAAAAATATTGCTATCGTCATATGTCAGTATACATAATCATTTGTTCACTTTTAAAGTGTAATTTCTCTTAAAATAGGCACATTGTATGGAAATTGAAACATTTTTCCAACCATGTTTAAGTCTCCACATGCACATGACGCTTGTTAACTAACCTGTCTTGCTAATTACCCACTGTCTTTTTTAATATCATACAAGCGGCACAGATCAGCTTCTCCCAGCCTTCCCGGCAAAGATGAAATCTACTTTCACAGCTAGGAATAATTCAGTCCTTGGCATGCAGTGGCTTAGCTTTCTATCTTGGGAAAAATTCTTTTTTGGTCCAACAGTTTATTACAAAAATGATTCAGGCTTCTGTTTACATGATGAAAAATGCAAAATAAATGGTATTATTTTATTGGGAAAATGGGACTAGTGCCTTCAAAGCAATGTGAAAATTCCAAATCGGTTTAAGCTGTTTTATTTCCTTTAGAAGAAAATGGGGCTTTTAAAGTTCTTACCCAACTCTGTGTTTCTTGAGCTCTTCCATGAAATGGATTTTTCTTATTGTTGCTAGATAATCTGCACATTGAAATAAGGGTTTTCTCAGCAAGTGCCAAGCAGTGATTTTATAGAAGTATAACAATGCATCAACTTTAAAAAAAAGATTATTTCTCTTACAATGGCCTTTGGGATGAGCATGAAGTGAATTTGTATGTGCTAGATTTCATGTTCTAGAAAAGGCTGAGGGAGACAGGGAGATTCTGAGAACAAGTGATCTTACTTAAAAAGAGAAAAGGCCAGTGTCTTAGTCAGGGTTTCTATTCCTGCACAAACGTCATGACCAAGAAGCAAGTTGGGGAGGAAAGGGTTTATTCCGCTTACATTTCCATACTGCTGTAGATCACCCAAGGATGCAGGACTGGAACTCAAACAGGTCAGAAAGCAGGAGCTGATGCAGAGGCCATGGCAGGATGTTCTTTACTGGCTTGCCT
>NC_034609.1:7436724-7459330 GCF_900095145.1 Mus pahari
TTTCCCCAACTGAAGCTCCTTTCTCTGTGATAACTCCAGCTGTGTCAAGTTGACACAAACCTAACCAGTACAGGCCAGCATGTAAACATAATGTCATGTTTAAAAAAGAAATAGAAGGAGCTGCAGAGATGTCTCAGCAGTCAGGGGCACTTGCTGCTCTTGCAGAGAACATGTGTTGGTTCCTAGCACCTCCGTTGGGCAGCTTGCAATCATCTGTAACCTCATGCCCTTGGCAGCGGACAACCTCTTTTGGCAGTATACGCACATACACATGCATGCACATACACATGCAGATACACATATGCACACAGGCACACACACATGTACACACATATGCACACAGACACATACATACACACAGGCCCACACATATGCACACGTATACACATGCACACACACATAGACACATACACACAGGCACATATGCATACATGCACTTACACACATATGTGGGTTAAATATGGGGTCCCGAATCCAGCCCAAGGTGAGGCGCACCATGGGAAGTTTTACTGTGCACCCCCACACCTCCACCAGGCAGGCGTTGGGCTGTGAGAAGCCTCAGGACCTCACTTTGGGAGCGAGGAAGTACAGTCTGAGGTCTCCGTGGACCTGCCTGAGTGGGGCCCAGATTCTTGGGCACCACAGATGCCTCTGAGTACTGCAGAAGAGCTGGCTCTGGGGTCCCCGGGCCTGCATGGAGGCCAAGGATAGCAGATTCTCGGGCTCTTGGACACTGCAGAAGCCACTGTATGTTGCAGAAGAGCTGAGAACAGAGTGTGGGCCCACTGGCGGGCTCTGGCACTGGGCAAAGGGAAAAATAGCAGGAGGAGAGAGCTCTGGCTGGGTCCCGCAGAGAGGAGAGTCCTTGTCTTGCTCCGTGGCTAGCTGGGTTTGGGAAGGCGTGGCTGGGAACACTGGGAGGCCTAAGCAGTTTAGACATGCAGCTCTTTAGTGGAAGACCTGCTCCATTGCTCCAGCACGGAGGATCCCCATGAGAAGAGACAGTCCGTGGTTTTAAGAAGGCATTTATTGTAGAAAGGCAGAGAAAGGGAGAGAGTAGGGAAGTAGAGGTCGGCCATGGCCATTGAGAGAGAAGGGAGAAGGGGATCCAGAGAGGGGGGGAGCAAGGGAGGGAGAGGCAAGAGTAAGAGAGTAAGAGCAAGAGAGTAGGAATAAGAGAGGGGAGGGACAAGCAGCCCCTTTTATAGTGGGGAGGGGTGGAGTATAGACAGAACACCAGGAGCTTGGGGCATTGCTCTACAAGACTAATGGCCACACACCTCTATGTGGAGGGGGGTGGGGGGGTGAGGTTGTGGGAGGCTGTAGTTGCAACATGATCCAGGGGCCCAGGGAGCATGGCCAAACACCTGCCAGCCCTTGCAGATAGAAGTCACCTACCAAGTCTCTGGGACTCAAAGCCTGTGCTCGACCAGGGACCAGGCTGCCTGTTCACAGCTCACCGCCCCACACACATACACACCCACATGTACACACACGTGCACACATACACACAAGCACACACATACGTACACATACACACATACACATTCTCATATATACACACATGTATACACATACACACACCAAAAAAAAAAAAAGGTTAAATGTTTTTTTAAGGGCAAATAGAATTCAGTGTTCCTTCCAGTAATAAGGACAGCAATAAGTCTATATACTGCCACATAGTCAACCACTACAAATATCACTTTATATGCCCCAGTACAGGGGAATGCCAGGGCCAAGAAGTGGGAGTGGGTGGGCAGGGGAGTAGGGTGGGGGAGGGTATAGTGGAACTTCTGGGATAGCATTTGAAATGTAAATAAAGAAAATATCTAATTAAAAAACTAAAATTGAAAAAAAGAATAGAAAGAAAAAATAATGAGAACTGATGAGTCTGTGGTAAACACTGAGTCAAAGCCAAGGAACCTGGAAGTCAGATAAAGAATTTTTAAAAGTGGCAGGAATGGAGATGGCTTAGCTGTTAAGAGAAATAACTGCACTTCCAGGGGACCCTGGTTCAATCCCCAGCACCCACAGGGCAACTCACACCTGTCTGTAACCCCTGTTCTGGGAATCTGACATCATCGCACAAATATACGTTCAGGCAAAACACCAATGCATATGAAATAAAATTAAGTAAATAAATGTTTACATAAAAAATATTGGAAAATCCCAAATGAGTATTCCATGACTTGCAGCAAGTTTGAACTAAGGGTTCTTCAGGGACGATAAGTTGATTACAGTTAAGAAATTGATTTGCTTTGGTTATGCTGTGTTGTTGGGTTTTGGGTGTTATATTGTGAATACTTTCTTTTCTTTTCTTTTCTTTTCTTTTCTTTTCATTGACTATTGTCTGAGATAGTATTATCAAGTTTTCTCCGACAAATTTAGAAGTTAGCAGTGCCCACAAGTATGTTGCAATTAAGACCTTCCTTATCAAAAAAGAAATATACTGCTGTGACCACTTCGCAATAGAGATTCCCTAACCAAACAATGGTGTTCCCTTCATGCAACCCATCATTCTAAATGAGGGGTGCCTTGTCCAAAGCCTCTAGAGAGCTGTTGAACATAGAGTTAACACCACTTCCGAAGGGGGCTTAGCGTGCTAAGGTACGTTTTGCTTTGTTTGGTTTACCGTGTGGAAGATAAGATCCAAGCGCCGAGTCTGGTATTCTCAGACAGCTGTGACCTGTCCCTCGGCTGTCATGGTCCCCTCATCTCTGACTTAGTCATGCAACAAATTTTGCAAGCACTTGCTGTATTCCAGAGACAGCACAGAGTGCAGAGGTGGAATAGGGCAGGCGCAGCCCTTTGTGCAAACTTTAAACTGAATCTCCCAGGGTGGAAAGGGAGGTTATATTTTCCTTGTTCCTCATGCCTGTACTGTGGGTATTTTTAGAAGCCTCCACATGCATTTCCTGTATGTACTCGTACAGATTTATGACTCTGTCAGCCCCAAAGGCCCTGTCATTCTGCCTCTCGGTTCCTCCTTCCTAATCATTCTGGATGTTGTTCAAACACAGCTTCAAAGCTCCAGCTCTTCCCTTGACTGCCAACGGTGCTGTCCACTTTAACTTTTCTTGTCCCCCCAGGTCTGGCCTCAGTGATTGACTTAAGGGCTTGCACTCTAGCAAGCAATAAAAGATATTTATTAAATTGAAAAATGACACCATGAAAACATCTTGGAAAAGTGTTCCCTGGTTTACACCAAACACGTCAGTTTAATCCGAGTGGTTTGCAGGCTCGATTTCCTGACTCTACAGTTGTGTGCACATCACCAGATGTCACCTATGCTACATGATGAGTGTGCTGTGGACCTGCAACTCCTGGGCACATAAAGAAGCTGAATGGGCAAAGGGTATCACTGTGGATAATTATAGTACTTCATCAGGGTCTCTGCTTCATGGTGCTGTGTTTTTATAACTAATATGTCTCCCAAAACATTAGTAATATTTGGTTAATATTATTAACATGTATTAATTTATCACTTCAGCACTTCGGAACACATACATTTTCCCCCACTGCTGTTAAGAGCATTGATCATTTGCATCCTTTCCCTTGTGGTCGCACTAAGCATTCCTTAGCTTTTTTTTATCAGGCTGTATGAGCATTTGTCTGTTCATGCCATTGAAGTTTATGAAGATGAGCTGGTTAGCAGTAGAATGGAGTTATGACCTGGAGTCTTTCAGATGCTGACTCACACCAAGAGGACCTATAACCTCATGAATGTCACTTTCCAGTATCCTTGGAGGCAGAGAATCATGAGTTATTTGGACTAAACCTCTTCATCTAAGCCTTCATTCTTCACTTTGCAAAGCTGAATCTCCATCCTGGTTGAACAGCACCCCAACCTTCCTGCACCTCCAGTCCCCAGTCCTACCCTACCATTCTTATTTCTGTCCTTGTCACTTAATTATTTTGCATGCTGTCATTATTGTGTGACTAGATGACCTCACTCAGTATAATGTCAAGTCTCATCTATTTTGCAATGATGTGACAGCATTTCCTTCCTTTGGAAGGCTCGATCATTTTCATGTAACATCCTTCCTATGTGTATGAGGTGTCTGGCTACCCATTCCTCACAGATGAATTCTTCAGCTAGTTTAACATCTTGGCTATTGTGAACAATAATACAATGAACCTCTACTACTTCAGAGATCTCTGAGAACTTGTTTCAATTCTCTGGACACTTGTTGCCATAGTGTATAAAGAAATTGTGTTTGCTTGGCATAACCAATGATTTTCTCTGCCTGGGGGAAGTATAGTCACAGTCAATTGTTTCATAAAGATAACCAACTTCTCTTAAATCAATAATGATAACGGTGGGGAGAGTTATTATCAACTTCCTTTTACACTAGCACTTTAGTAAGAAACAGCATTATCCTTATTGCTTAGATTAGCCATGAGGTAATCAGTTACTCTTATTTAAAGATCCTAGAAGCTTATCCAGGGTTGGAAGTGGTGTGCAAAGAATTTGTTTGACCCAGTAGGCTTGAACTCAAGTGCTACAGAGAATGTCTGTCTATACTATGTAGCCCTTTTCATGGTGCATAACAAAAATATCAACCACCGCAGAGGAGGAGGGAGGTCAGGAAGTTTCATGGATATCATGCGATAGAAGTCTGGTTTCTGTGAAAAATCAAGGAAATGACATATTGGGTAACTAGTATACAATCCAGGGGAAATGCTTGCTTCGCTAAAAAAAATAGATATGTATTTCCTGTGGTTTCTACATAATTTTCCATCACAGAGAATATCAATGTGTTCACACATTATATATAGTCAGCCTCTCCATTAAAATGCAGGTAGGTCATGGGCCCTTGCAAGAATAGCTGTGGAAAACATTTAGGTCATCCATTCTTAGAATCACCTGCTTCCTACGGCCAAGAAAAGAAGTAATCATTAATGAGTGGTGCACATTTGTGTGTGGAGGGTATGCATGCATACACATTCATGCAAGTGTGCATGTATATTCACATGCATGTAGAGACCAGAGATTGATAACACATGTCTTCCTATATAATGGTCTACCTTATTTTCTGAGACAGGATCTCAGTCTGGAACTCTAACGGGAAAGGCTAGCTGATCTGCTAGTTCCAGAATCTCCTATCTCTAGCTCTCCAGCAGAGATTACAGACTGCCATGCCCAGCTTTGCCCATGGATGCTGGGGATCAAGTCATCTGCCTGAATAGCAAACATTTATTGAATCATCTCGTCTCCCAGCCCTGGTGGAGTACATTCTATGTAATTGCTGGTTTGGGTGAATATTACTAATATTTGTGATTGCTCATTTCTAGATATTTCTGAAATTAAGATCACTATAGCAATTGCCTCTTAGAATATGGACTTTGCTGACAGGTTCCAGTGTTAATTGAAAATAATACTGATTTTACTATTAAAAAGCAAGAATGTAAATAAAACATCACAATTACCCTTGAGAACTGTATAAATGTGTCAAAGATAAGAAGTACTTCATTGCCTCTGAACTCCTAATGCTGAGAGTAGCATTTAAACCTCAAACAAGCAACAGTTGATGCCTGGAAATAAGCTAAACCTTACAGCCTTCATTAAACCAAAGAAGGTGACAGCATAGAACCGCACTGCCCATGGCTGACAGCATAGAACTGCACTGCCCACTTTGTTTTTCCTTTTTCTCCAACATTCCCTACTGACAGTGAAATTCATACTCCATTTGCCTAATGACCCATAAAGCTGGAATTTCCTAAGAGCAATATCTATAACAGTTATGGCAAACTTCCAGAACTTTCCAGCAGGAAACAGGCTTTTTTTTCTCTGTCTCTCTTTTAAACTCTCAAGCTGTCGGCAAAATACAGCCCCCTATTAAATGACTAAGACAAAACCAATGGTTTTGGAAACATGCCCTGTCCTTCAGCAGAAGTCTAGGAAAGAGCAGACTAAGTGACTGGGCATCTCTTGTGGTCACACATAATGGAGATTAATCACCAGGGATGCTAACTAATTTCAGCCACTGCCTCTTAATGAATGTCAAATGTTAAAAGTCCACCAGCCTTTGTTCCCTCCTGAATTTAGTACAACTGAATGAGACTATTGTCTAGTGCTGCACCCAGAAATATGATTAATTCTACTTGGGGGGTGGGGGGTGTCCAGTATGTCCCAATACCATGTATGCATGAAGCACAGTGAGATCTTGATAGTGATTCCTGCAGCAGCAGGATCATCTCAGCTCTGGGAGATGTCATTGATCATAGCCTAGCTTGGACTTCCTGCCAGATTTACTCTACACTAAATCTGCATTTGAATGGGGCAAAGTTGGTTCAGAGTTATGTGTGTGCATGTGTAAGCCTGTAGGCATATGTTTGCATCTGTGCATTTGTCTGTGTTTGTGGGAACTAGAAGTCTACTTCAGATGTCCTTCCTTGGGAGACACCTACCTTATTGCTGTTATTGTTGTTGGATTTTGGATTTATTTTATATTTTATTTTCTTTTATATGTATGAGTGTGTTTTTCCTTGTGTGTTCCCATGGAAGCTAAAAGAGGGTGTCAGATCTTTTGGACCTGAAGTTGAGAAGGTAACCCCATGTTTTGAAATCAGTCACTCCAAAGTCAAAGGAAGCCTGACTGTGACCTTCATTTACCATAGTCACAGGAGTCATCTTTTCCCTTCTCCCTACTGACTTTACTTTCCAAAGCTGACCAACTGCTAGGAAAGATGATTGCAGCTTCCTAACCTGAAGCCCTACCATGGACCTGCCCTGCAGCAGACAGTGAAAATTATCCTAGAGAATGTGGAAGGACTCATGCAGTAGCAGCTCCTTTTTTCCCTTTCTCTGGGTTTTAAACACTGAAAATGTACTTCAACTTTTTATTTCACATGTAAAGATTTAGTCAATTCATTAGACAAAGCTACACCACTGGGCCAATTGCACTTATTTTAAATAGTTGATGTTTATTTAGAAGTAAATTAACAAGTTGTCTTACAGTGAAAACACTGAAACCCTTTGCCAGAAAACGCTTACACAATCCATAAATGATGGTTCGCCTAGTGGTGGAACTGTAGGGCATTTCTTCCAGTTCATGAATCTTCAAATTGAATCCAAATCACTACTAAAGGTACTTACTCATATTTGGGATCTTTCCTCCCTTAGACAAATGACTGTATTCAACATTTCAAGTGCTAATTGCTTGCTAGTCTTCCAGTCTCTGGCTTTGTTTGTTTGTTTTTGCTTTTCTTCTTTGTGTTCTTTGTTCTTTACAACAGTTTTTTTTTTCAACATTTTTAATGTCATCATTTCAGGGCTATATGTTAATGACATCATTTCAGGGCTGTATGTTAATGATGTCATTTCAGGGCTGTATGTTTTGAGGGCTCTCTGTTTCTTACCAGCGTGTCCTGGGGCAGTCTGGCCCGTTGTGTAGTTTGTCAGCTAATTCCAACCCATATGCAGGGTTTTCATGTGCTTTGTGATTAAGAACCACAAGCATGGGGTGGGGAGGCTTCTATTGTTCTGTGGGTACCCAGACACAGTCTCTGTCCTGGGACCCATTAGCTCTCTGAAGATGTCAAGGACATGAAATGCAGAAGACCGAGTGAACCATTAAAGATGGCATAAAGTAATCGCAGTAATGTTTACAGTTAATGATGTAACAATATATGATTTTAAATATGTTAGTCAAGTAAGACATAAGAAGTTAATTTACCAAATTATTTTTTATATGTCTGCTAGAAAAATTTTAATTCTCTCTGTGCCTCCTCTACCTCTTCTGACCAGCACTATCATACACAGTAAGTGCACAATAAATGCTGGTTGAATAAATAAGTAAAGACAGAATAATGACTAATTGTCATTATTCTAAAACTCAGTAGATGGTGGGGGTTCCACAGTATCTGCGAGGACTTCCCATTTGTAATCTCACATCTGTGGGAAGGTGATGTGAGAGATGAGAGTTTAGTTAACTGCACCGCAAGAAATATAGATGAAAAGGAGCTGAGGGAAAGGCTGAACACATTAAACAGCAGGATGGCAGGCATCTTCAACACTGGTCTGTAGAACCGTGTCTCCCTTTATGAACAATGGCTGCAGGTTGGGAGGAGGATGTGCTTTTCTGTAGCCTTTCTACCATCTCCTTCTCTAAGACTCCCTTCACTCACTCACCACGTGGGTAGTTAGAGAATGTGCCAGAAGAGGAAGAGGCCACCTGCTCTCTCAGAATATCTGTTTATTCTCAGACCTTTGGAATGGGCTTGGTCACTGAATTATCCTCGGGCTGAGGAACGCGCTACAAGCAGCAAAGGCAGCCCCAAACACTGTGCCCCAGGAAGTGGCATTTCTAGGGACCTCAGTTTTCCCTTGTCACTCTCCACATTCCCCAGCAACCCGCTAACAAAGTGCTGGTATCCAACCCTCTGGCTGAGCAAACATCCTGCTAAGGGGTTGCACACCTTGGTCCAAAATCCTGTGCCAGCTGAAGGTCCCCATGGCCATTTTTGCTTGTGTAAAGAAGTCCTTTCCCGTCTCCCCTTATTCCTCAAAGTTGTAACCAATGTCTTCTTCACACACTTTCCAAATCTTAGTAGTTGTCATTGTGACCATCATTGCGATGTTGCTGGCACAGCCTTCTGCTCAGTTAGGAATGGGAAAAGAATCACATCTCTGAGTCTCCTATTCACTGGTTGCAAGTTAGTGAGTGAGCTGCACAGCTCAACTTCATCCTCAGAACTTGCCCTGTGAGTCTTTCCAATTGAGCAAAATCATTAGTATCATACATACCTCTCCCATGTTCAGGGTATTGATCCCAGGGCCCTGGAGCAGAGAGGTCCGAGGGAACAAAGAAACAACAGGAAGAGGACATGAGGAAGAGAGGGGAACCAAGAGGCTTTGGCCTTGGACATTATGGACAACCTGATTCCCTTCCCTCTAGAGAAAGGGGACATGTCTGTGCCCAGGGGAGACAGGCATATGGATCCAATAACTGAAGCATATGGAAAGGGAAGCCGCCTCTGAAGTGAATTGTCTGTAACACTTATCAGATGTTCTTATTCAATCCTTGTGTTTAAGCTCCAGTTTGCAGGCAAGGAATTCTCCATACCCCAAATGCATTAGTCATAGAAACAAAAGGTCCCAACAGCCATGTGCAGATTTAATGACTGCGCCTCTTTTCCTCTGTGAACCCTGACCCATGGCTTCTGATGCTATTCAGTGGCATGTTTCAGAAGACAAGTCTTTCACTGGAGTGTCCAGCCATGCTGGAGAGGGCCAGGAATGGTTTTTACTGTTTGATGTCCTGACAAAGAATCTTTCCTTGACTCAGGCTCCCCTGAGCTCTGACAACAAGGGGGAGATTCTTGTATTCCTTTTATTTTTATCTTTCTATTTGTCTCTGTATTGTGAGTGTTCCCAAAAATCTGCTAACTTGGTTCATCCAGATTCCACCTTCATAGTGACACTTCTTCTGAGCGCCTTCTGAGCCACCGCTTCTGCCGATTCCTCAGCTAAAAACTCCCACAGTTAAAGGGCTTTGTTTCTTAAATTAAGCTGTGTTCTAGACTGAGGCTCCTCATCCTCAATTGTGACAGCCCTGAGGAAAGCTTGCTCCAGCACTGGAGTGACTAATTAGCTCCTGGGGTCTTTGACACGCTGAACCAAGATGTCTGCTTCTCCTTCAGTGTAAAAGGCCTGAGTAGCCCAGTTCTTACTCTCAACTTCGGTTGTCCTTCAGTGTAACCAAATGAAAGGGCCTCCATGGTGACGATCTTCTGAGAGAAACATATCATGACAGGATGTGTGTAGACCGAGAGTCGCTGAGTGAGCTGAGGATGGAGGAAGGGTGTGGCCATCCATAGGACCTAAATGACTGGCTTACCTTTTCCCTACGTTGCTGCTTTGGAAGACTGGGATGAAGAGTGCCCACTACCTTTAGGTAGTATTGGGCAATAGGAAGCGGTATCACAATCATACCATGCATAGGAACAGTGTTTCTCCGATGCTGTGCATTCTCTCTGAACTGCGCTTTGGAGAGGACCTGGTAACCTAGACTCCTGGGTCCTAGTCTTGCTTGGCAGAGAGGAAGCTGGATTCAACCATCCGCTCTCCTCTCAAGCCGGTGCCCTGTCCATGTAACAGTAATGGTGTTCTGGCTCGGGATGTAGAGAGCCATCCCACCTGTCTGCAGATTATCCAAATGAGGCCCACACCCACTGAGGAAGGGAAAGAAAGAAGAGAAAACATATTTACATATTTTCAGTGACCCAAGATCCATGAAAGTATGCTATAGGAGCAGGAAAGCCTAACACAATTAAAAAAAAAAAACTATAAAAGTTATGCATGAAGGACTTTTTTTTTAATCGTGGACCAATAAGATGAAATAAAACTGTTTTTAAAAAAACCTACAGTGACAAAAATGAGAGAAGAGTGCTTTGTGGATTAATGAGCTAAACAGTCAACACTCTGGTGCAACATGACTATAGAAAGAAAAAAAAAACAGACTGGAGATATGATCACATGAGGGCTCAAAGTCAGATATGATCAAGTAAGGACTAGAGTTCTAGATATCTGTAATGCACATAAAAAAGAGTCTGTTCCTATGGGGTGAAGAGTTCCTGGGGTTCACTGGCCCTCCAGGTTAGCCAACTCCAGGCTTAATAAGAAAACTTATCTCACAACATACAGTGACGAGTGATGGAGAAAGACACCCAACGTGGACCTCTGACCTCCACATGTACACACATGCACATCCACCCCTACCCGTGTGCATAAATACAAACATGTACACAAATGCAAAAGAAGAGGAGTTAAGGAAAGAGATGTTTGTGGAGCAGGTGAACTTGGAAGTGACTTGAGGGTTCCCTGGGCTAATGTTGACGTACAGGCCAAAGTTAGAAAGCAACCTTAAAAGGCCACACTATGGTCTCCATGTTTTGAAGAGGCCTTCCCTGTAAGCTTGATAGGTGTGTCAGAGACACAAAGAAACAACCTGACTTCTGGAAGCCTTGATCACTGAACTAGCTGTCGCTCAGGAGCCTTCTTGAAGTGCTTAGCATGAAAGTTGCATGAACGTTGCTTGCTCAAAGCAGACTTGAAAATGTGAGGAGGTTTCCATAAGCACTTCCAGACTGCAGCTATTTAAATCTCAGTTTAGTCCTTAAACATATGCTGCAGGCTGGCAGTGGAGGGCAGGAGGCTCAGCACACATTTCTAATCCCTTAAGCAGTGCAGCTAAACTGTCATTAGGGCAGTCTCAACACCACCACCAATCTGAACTAAAACATGATCTTCAATAACTCAGTTGGTACAGTGTCCCCCAAGCATGTAGCAAGTAAGTCCTGAGTTTGATTCCCAGGACTGCATAAACTATGCATGGTAATGCACACCAGTAATCCCAGCACTCAGCAGTCCAGGGTCATTCTTGGCTGCATATAAAGCTCAAGGCTAGCCTGGGCTATACAAGTTCAGAGAAAAGTAGAAAAATGAGCAAGAGCGTGTAGTTTTTCTAGAAACTTTGACTTGGGATGTTTATCATTTCAGTCATTAAAAATAAAATCTCTGAGGGAAAAAAATCATTTTAAACACTATATTTTGTTTTGGAATTCTCCCATTAAAATTCTCTTAAAAATAAAGATCCGATTCTTGGTAGTGTCCTAAAACTAGTCTTTGGGTCAAGGATTGTTAGGCATGATGATGATACTCAAGAAAGGAAAAGGAATGTCCATAATAAAATAACTAAGGAAAAAACTTGAAAAACTATTAAACTGGGCAAAATAATTAAGTCAAGAATTAATGCCTTTAATCTAGGGTACCTTGTTCCCCAGAAAGGAATTCTTCACCCCAATTCAGCCAAAAGCAAACGAAAGAAAATCATAGTTCCAGTCCTGTAGGTTGGAGTGGATGGCTCTGGCTATTTTATGAATTATAGATATGTGGTCACCTAAAGGGGTAACTTGCAATGCTGTAACTTTGGACAGGGGGGAAACAGAGCTTAGACTCAAGGATTTCTACCTTTCCTTTCTTCTTCTCTATCACCAATCTTGACCTATAAAATCCTGTACCTTTAGTTCCTCTATTACCTTCTGTAAGGCTCTTAAATTTTTTTATTTAGGGCCCTGTCCTTTGAGAAGACATGATAAACCATAGTAATAATGATAATTGACATGTCAATTTCCTTTAAATCTATCCCTGTCAAACCGTTCAAAATATCATCCCATAAGATGCAGAAGTTATTTATTGTTTTTCATCTTTAAGTATCTTAAAATTATATATATATGATATATATATATATATATATATATATATATATATATATATATATATATATATCATATATCACCTAGAGCAGTGTCCTGTTTAGACTTGGGGATATGGGGAAGTAAGCATGGAAAGGCTGCTTGGGCAGAGATACCGGATAAGCCCCTTGTCCCACTGTGCCTTTGAGAAGATTATTTTGCAGGTGGTTGCACCCCCAGGGTCCTTGATCCTTCTTTAGGCTCAGGGAACCCCAACCATGTTGTGATTCTGGAGCTGCCTAAATCCCAAAATGGGCTGGAGTGCTGCCTCTGGTTGCTGTGGTTCACTTGGGCATTGGGGAGGGGGCTTCTCAGTAGCTCCCTGTAGATCCCTCAGACCCACTCAGCATTTAATTTAGGTACATCTGCAGCTTTGGAGTGCAGCCCCAGCTGTTTATACTGGTCAGGGAGGGGGGAGTTTTATCTCAGGTTAGTTGGGTTCTAAGCCCCACTTTGGACACCAAATGTTGTGGTACTTTCTTACCCCAATAAACCTATATAAAAAAAAACACGACCCAGATATTATATTATATTATATTATATTATATTATATTATATTATATTATATTATATTATACTATATGCCTAGATTGGGTAGATCTGTCACTATACTAACATATTCCCAAGCTATGAGACCCCTTGCTATTTGCAATTTCTCCCAATCATGTGGTTCCACTCCATATTGGCTTTCATCTCCTCTTCCTCCTTCCTCTCTCCTTCTGCCCCAACTCTTCAAGACCTCTATCTAGTTCCACCTTTCCTTTCCATTGCCCAATCACAGGTTCTAGCCTTTATTTAGCCAGTTAGAATGGGGAGAAGGTTCACATGAGATCACCTGAGTGATCAACTCTTCCTCATGGGCAGCCCCTCTTGAGGAAGCAGAATTCACATCAGAATACAAACATCACCAGGGCAACCTACAAGAGTAGCTTTATATAGAACTTTGGGAGGACAGACTTGTGAAGAAACCAGGTAAATGTATTTTGGAATCAAAGTGATATAGTCAGCTTGAGTGTCTACCATTTACAATCACAGTGCCATTAAATTTACTTGACATTTTCAAAGAAATTTTTTTTACCTATCAAGATAAAATAGTGTAAACTTGAGTCCATAGAACAAAAAGGTATCAGTCACAAATGGCTGAAATTATTTCTCGATGATATAAAGTATTATAAATCCAGCTATCCGACCATTCTGGAAGACATAAAGACATCAGAAGAGTGAGTAGAAAAATAGAGGAAAGAGGCAGAGACACAAGGTCTTAGGGGCTTGAAAGTACAATGACCCCACATGGAGAGTCACATGCCATCACCCATGCATCAGAAATTAGGATGCACTGTTCAAAGAAGAACAGTGGACTTTGGTTGGTACTGGCCTTCCAGGGTAGGTTTGCCAGCTAGAAATATACTCGCCGATGTTTCATGTTGATGGGTAGACAGTGGGGAAGAACTTGTTGAGGGGGAGAGCATGTGGGGACACTATATTTCTCATTCAGTTTTGATGTGAAATAAAACTGTCCTAAAAATCTATTCTAGTAAATACAAATAAATAGGCCCTTGATGAAATTAAGATCTTAAGCCTGTACATAAAGTGACAGTGACTGATGCCCTTGGAAGAAATAGGAGTGTGAGGAAAGAAACTGGCTTCAGAGAAAGAAGGTGAGCTCCATTTGAGAGTGCTAACACATAGAGACGCCCAGCAAGACGTCAACGAGAATGCAATAGATCTTAGTACATAGCCGTGCTATGGTTTCTTGCAAATAAAGTTGGTATATGAGAATATTGACTTCATAGACAGGATTCATGCACCAGGCAGAAAGGTCATCTAAATGGTTTCTAATATTTCTTTGGTTAGTAAGATGCTCTGACCTCCAGGGTTATGGGATAGGAATGTGCAGTTCACCTCTGGAGCAGATTTTCAAAGGAGAAAGGACCACAGGGGAATGGATTTGTGAAAAAGGCACCTTGAAGCAGAAGCGGAGGTTAGGGTGGGGGGAGATTCAAGAAATCCCATGGATAAGACTAATGATGACAAGGAAAGTTCCAACAAAAGTCAATTGTCTCCCAAATGCACAGCTATCAAGCAGAATGAAAGCTCAGAAATGTACCAGAGATTCAGAAGTTGAGTTGTGTTTTCACTCCTGAGAGGAACCTTGAGTAGTGGGGTAGGAGTCAAGCCAACAGCAGATGTTGACCTGTTACCACAGAAGCAGAAAACAGGGCCCACAGGAACACAGCGGTCACAAGAAGATCACTTTACAGTCGGCAGACACTGAGAAGAGAGGAGGAAGCCAGTGAAGAGGTCACACAGATGGGATTGGAAGCAAAAAAGATGAGGTTAAGTTCTGAGATGTTTCTCTTGTGCTGGAGAATGGGGGTGGGGGGTGGGATTGCACTGGCAGGCAATACAACTCACCAGAGACTGGAGTAGAGGAAGGGTGGATGCTGAAAGAGATAAAGAAATATTCATAGAGTGGCAAATGCTTCAGCTCTAGCTGGAACCTTCACACCCACCAGAGTCCACAATGAGGAGAAACCACAAGTGTGATGAGTGTGGGAAGTGCATCAGTTTGACCTTCAACCTCCACAGCTATCAGCGGTTCCACACAGGAGAGAAGCCACATAAATGTGAAGAGAGTGGGAAGGATTTCAGTTCAGCCTCAGGCTTCCAAAGCCACCAGCGGGTCCATACAGGAGAGAAGCCATTTGTCAGCAATGTGTGTGGGAAGAGCTTCAGTCAGAGCTTGAGTTTGCAAGCCCACCTGAGAGTTCATACCAGGGAAAAACCATACAGATATGATGTGTGGGGGAAGCATTTCACCTGGAGCCTTCACAATCACCAGAGAGTCCACACAGGAGAGAAACCATACATGTGTGTGGAGTGTGGGAAAGGCTTCAGTCATGCCTCAAGTCTGCAGGCTCATCAGAGTGTCCACACGGGTGAGAAACCATTCAAATGCAATGTGTACCAGAAAAGGTTCTGTCAGGCCTCAATCCTCCAGGACCACGAGAGGGTGCACACAGGGGAAAAGCCCTACATGTGTAATACATGCTGGAAAGTCTTCAGCCAGAGGTCCGGTCTCCGAGTCCATCAGAGAATTCACACTGGGGAGAAGCTGTTCAAGTGTGAGGAGTGTGGGAAAGAATTCAGATGGAGCGCTCGGAGCTTAGTTTCCACCAGGGGGTCCAGGCAGGAGAGGACCCCTACACGTGTCAGCAGTGTGGGAAGGGCTTCAGTCAGGCCTCATGCACACCACAGGGAGGACCTAAATCTGCAGCATCTGCAGCCAGAGATCGCATCTACCACTAGAGGGAGGGTCCACAGTGCAGGGAACCCCTAGGTTTGTTCCACACTCAGGTGGGCTCCATGCTGCTGGTTGTTAAAAGTGTCACCAAACCCAGAGGCTATGGGAGAGACGGTATTTTGGTATTTTGCCCTCAACTCATTCTCCTACTGAGCTCATTATAAAGAGGGAAGATAGTATTTTAGAATGGACCTTCATAGCACACACACAAAATAATCTAGAGACTTTTTATATAGAAAAGCATTCTGATTTAATTATAAAAAGAAGATTTATCAATTGGAGGAATAAAACCAACAGAAAATGATTGTGACTCATTAAAAAAAAAAAAAGGAATATCCATAGCGAGGGAAGGGGACACTGACAGTCAAACATGAGTCTAGCACCACACTGGCCAGTTTTCAGCACCTCAGTGAGCTGAGGCAAGCCACTCCACACAGGACCCCCAGCTTCCTCATGGGTAAGTGACAAATTTTTCAAAAGCTTCTTACATTTTTTTCCAAACTAAAACAAATTAAAAACAAAACAAAACAAAACAAGACAAAAAAAAACCAACAAAAACAAAGAACAAAAATCTGACACAGATTAATCATCTCTTGTTTCCAGCATTCACAGTGTTAGTCAAAGCTTAGTAGATGCCACCACCACCTTCAGGACTCACTGTGTGTTAAGAATCTTGAAACTCTAGTCACGTTCTTGTATGTACTCTCCATGGCTGTAGAAATGTTCGGATGGAAACATGACCTCAGGGTGCTCAAGACTTCTGCTTAGTTTTCACTCAGAGATTCTGAATCAGTGCCCAGCCAGGAGCACCTCACAGCTAGAAGCTTCCGTGAGTTACTGCAAACACAGCAGGACTTTACAGTCCCTGAACAGTCTCCTTTCAATGTGACATTGGCAGGCCTTGCCGTCAGCACTGCTGAGCAGATCTCCTGCCTCTCCTCAAAAAGTAATAGCATCTAAGAGCTAGAAAAGTTGTGGAAGTGCTTTGCACACATGTGTGTGTCAGCTCTGATGTGACATGCACCTTTACATTAGTGTGTATAATTTGTGTGTGTGTGTGAGTGAGTGTGTGTGTGGTTTGTGTGTGTGTGTGAGTGTGTATGTGTGGTGTGTGTGTGTGTGTGTGTGTGTGAGTGTGTGTGTGAGTGTGTATGTGTGGTTTGTGTGTGTGTGTGTGTGGTGGGTGTGTGTGTGTGTGTGAGTATGTGTGTGTGGTGTGTGGTGTGTGTGTGTGTATTTTGTGTAGATAAGAGGACAATCTCAGCTGTGATTCCTTGGGGTCCATCATCCTACTTTGTTTTGCTTTTTTTACATTTTGAATTAATTTTGTTGTGTGTGTGTCTGTGTTTGTGTATTTCTGTGTGTGCAGGCACACATGCACCTGTGTATGCCCAAATGCATACCCCTATGGAAGTCAGAAAGTGGCCAGTGGGTATCTGTTATCTCCTTATATCATGTTGATTCTAGGAATTAAACTCAGGTCATCAGGGTTGGGGACAAGTGTCCTCTGAGTCTTCGAGAAAGAGTCTCCCACCAGCCTAGAACTCACCAAGTAGGCTAACCCAGATTGCCCACTGAACCCAAAGAGTCCACGTGGTCTCCATTCCCCCCAACACTGGGACTACACGTGTGCCACAGCATCTAGCTTTAAAAAATAGAAAACCAAAATGGGTTCTGAAATTGGAGCTCGGTTTATCACTCTTGTAAGACAGAACAGTTAGTGGATGAGCTGTCTCCTCAGCCCTCACACAGACACACAGACAGACACACAGACACACAGACACACAGACAGACACATGAGAGGGAGACAGAGACAGAAGAGATGGAGATACAGACACTCACAATGTTGCAATGGTACAAAGTGTAAGAGACTATGGTGCACGCCTTTAATCCCAGCACTTAGGAGGTAGAGGCAGGCGGATTTCTGAGTTCAAGGCCAGCCTGGTCTACAGAGTGAGTTCCAGGACAGCCAGGGCTACACAGAGAAACCCTGTGTCAAAAAACAAACAAACAAAGCAAACAAACAACAACAACAAAAAATCCTATTTTCCTTTCTTAGCCAGCAGTCAGACTTAAAGACAGAACTGACATCCTGCAACAGCGCAAGCAAGCAGTTTGAGATGGTGGAGCAGTTTGTCAGCAGCCTCCGGGCACCTGCCCAGGACCTTGTGGGGATCGGGGATGGGCTTAGCCTGAGGATGCTGGTACAAGTCTGAAAAAGAGCAACTGCCTGGGAGCTGTCATACAAACCCCTGTGCTGGGGTTTGTATGGTGACTGGCTGAAAGAAAAGATTCTTTATTTCACAACAATTTCAGTATAATTGGAAGTGATTAGTGAGGGAAATGATTTGTAAAGAGAAGCTGTACTTATCAAGAATAGGGTTAACCAGAAGTGCAGCTAAAATCTAAGAATATGATGAGGTCTCGAAGCTCCATTTCCTATCAAAAGGATTCTTTGTTCTTCAGAACCTCTCTGTACATCCCAGGATAAGCTTCCAAAATTCCTTCCACTCGAAGAAGATGTTTGTGCATGTGAATCTGGAGCTCAGTGCTCTCTGTCCTAACACATTGGGTGAAAGGAAGCCACTTTCAATCCCATTTACGAGGCTTCTATCTGTGAGGTGATTGAAAAAAGCTGAGGTCCACGCAGCAGGGAGCCCCAGAAGGGAGCAAGCATAGGTGCTCGTTGAACATCTTGGCACTGCACCAGGACCTTTTACATAAATGACTGCTTCTGGATAATCCTGATACACTTAGAACTTTGTGGTCGGCCTCATGTCCCTGTCAGTCAGCGACAACCTGGATGAACTCAGTATGTCGTGTTTAGATGCATAGCCTTGTTTCCTTCCCCAGCGACTCTGCTTTCATACCTCACAGTGAGTTCTAGAAGCCATGTTTCCCAGATAAAAAGAGAACCCTTAAGAGTAAGTTCTGAAGAGAAGCCACCCTCGGAGCTCAGCAGCCATGAAAGGGACCTTCTGGGGAATCCTCGCAGATGGCAGTGCCACTGTGGGCCATTGCAGCATGACCGGTTAGCAAGTCCACATGTGTCTCCTTTTCTTTTGAGTTATCATGACAGATGGATGATACTAAATCCACAACTTACAGAATTACAACGGGAACAAAAAGATTGGTGGACAAGAGTGGCTTTTAGACTTTTATGCAATACTATAAATCGTAATTAGGACTGCAAATGGCACATACAAATACAGATTTTTAAGTGCCCTAAGATAAAATCATCCTTGTCCACACAGGTTCATGAGGTTCCCTCAAAGTCTGGGTTGGGGAAAATAGAGAAGCCATAGGCCACCAGAAACTAGTCTTGAACACAAAGAGGGTTAAAATCCTAAATTCAAGCCTATCCTGACATTTCCATCTCAAGAGAGGTAAGAAGATGAAATCTAGTTTGTTAACTTAATGTTCCATGGATGACCTTCCCTGCGTATCATACTTGTGTTTTTCCCTAGGAACATGAAGGAATATAAGAATATAAGTAACCTGAGGAATATAAGAATCAATAAATAAAAATATTGGGCAGAAGGTGATCCTTGCCTGGCATTGAGGTCCGAGACTTCCTAACCACAAACTCAAAACTCAGTCCAATGTATAAAACCCCATGTCTCAGGTTAAAACATTTAGATGCGTTAGTAGCCCAAGGCAGTTCCTGCTTTTTAAATTGAGTTTGGAAAATCACATTAACCTGAAGGTTTCATTAAAAGGGTATATGGTACCCCAATTAGTTGCTCCAGTCTGGTCCTGAACTTTCATGCTAGTATTTGAGCCATGTTCCTGAATTTAGCTTAGTGTTGGTTGCCTGGCTATTGGCTTACTAAGAAAGTCTACCGTGGTCCCCCTTATCCATGGATGGTTTCAAGAACCAGAATGGATGCCTGATCATAGCTAGTCCTCAATTCTGTGTATATTATTTTGCCCTTCAGACAGAAAGCTATTAGATTAAGTTTAATTGATAAATTAGGTATATTAAGAAATAAATACTAGTACTAAAACAAAGTAATTATGAGAATAAACTGGGATAAAATATTAATATTTTAAACCCATGAGCTGTTTCTTTCTAGAACTTTCCATTTCATATGTCTGGGGACTGTAGCTAACTATAGGTAGTTGAAACCACAGAAAATAAAACTCTGGAGAAGAGAGGGCTCCTCTATTGACTTCTAACATCCAGAGGCAATTCCAGCTTCTTACTCAGAAAGCAAGGCCATCAAGCAGAGTTATCCACGCGTGCCTTGCAGTTTCTAGGGGTGATTTGCTGCCACATACAGAACCAACATCATTGCACTGTGAGGGATGAGCATCCAGAGGAGAGATTTCTGTACAGGAGAGGTCTGCAGTCTGCGTAGCCTGGCGCATACCTGCAGCACAGCCCACAACACCAGCAGAGTCCAACAGCGGGGTCAACTCAGAAACCAGGAGGCCGAAGGGTCAGTGTGTACTTCCTCTTCTCCGGGATAAAATTTCATGCAGGCAGTGCAGTGGAAACTGGGAAGGCTTTCTTTTTCAGATAGAAAAATTAGTAATAACTAGTACTTCTAAATCCTTACTACATTTCCAGGGACTCTTCTCAGTGGGTCCATCTCATCAGCCTTGGGAAAACATCATCTTTATAGATGAGTGTCATCTACTCTTTCCTCCCAGTCGGCAATGAGAGCGATAAATACCAAGGAGGCCCACTGCACATTTTTGTCCACATGAATCACAGTAGACTTGGGTGGGCTGCTCAAAGTCTCTAGAGGGCAGCAGATAAGCCCCAGAACATGAATTCAGGCAGTGCAACTCTAAACCACAGCAAAGTGCAAGAGAAGGTCTTGCAAACTCAGGAGAAATCCTGGACATAGCAAGGGGACTAGTAGTTTGAAGGCACTCATTGACCTCTGAGTGGGCCTGAGCTTTACAGGACCTCGTCACATGGCTTTCTATAGTGTTGCAGCATATACGAATCAAGGCATAGTTGTTGAATTGACAGTACTGGTTCAGGAATGGACAGATAAAACTGTAGTATGCTAAGGAGAGTCCAAAATCAGACCAGAATATATAGGGTCACTCTAAACTACAGTGCAGGGAGAGGGAGGGGTAATTCTAAGGGAATGGAGTTAAGCACACTAGATAGCCTTATGAAAGAAACGACTCTGAATCTTGACTTGTGTCATGTAAAAATATTAACATCAGAGATGACAAATCTGAAAATAAAAGCTAAATGAGTGAATTTTTTTTCTAGGAAACAAGAGTCTAGATAACTATCTTTGTGACCTTAGATAAAGACTTACAGGATTGTAGGAGGGAAACAATGTCAACTGTGAAAAGTAATCATGCAGAGTTCATCTGAGGCTCTGGATTTAAGAGGCTATTCAGAGTCAAGAGCTGCTTATGACAAGACACACGCACTAAACATGGTCAATAAAGCTTGTGTATTATAAAGAATTACAAGTCAATGAAAAACAAGACAGTCAATCTATAGTTAGCAAATGGCTTGGGCACTATGGATGAGGATATGTAAAAACAGAAACTTTGAAATGATGCTGACAGGGCTTGCAATGACTTGCTGAAATGTGCTTCTTATGTAGTAATGCAAGGCCTGAAACTCCAGAGCAGGCAGCTACAGAGTATGTTCAGCTCATGACAGGGTGGGTGCCAGCCTGATGGATAAAGGAACTTCCAGTTCATTGTATCCGGGATCAACCCATGATGGCTGAGCCCCACTGCAATTTGTTCAGCTTGAACTGGGTGCATTTCATGACTTGGCTCACACAGCGTCTTCGCCAAGTCCCTTCGGTGGCTTCACTTGAGCAAGTGGTGAAACTCAGGTTCACAAAAATGTAAAGAGCCCTTCATGCTGGGGTACCTAATGTTCGGAGATAAGATTGCAGGTGGTGATTATTTATCTCTCAGTGGGACCACAGGACACTGAGATGTCACTCCATGGGAAGGTAGGAAGAAGGCATGTTAAAATGGGCAGGTTACAATGAGCAGCCGCATACTTCCATTAATCCTATTGAACACACACAAACACACACACACACACACACACACACACACACACACACACACACCTTGCATTCTCAGCTACCAAGCACTAGGAAACAGAATGTCAAATATCCTTAGTACCAAGATGAAGATGCAATTGTGTTAGTCCACATACACAAAGACCTTTAAGAGATGAGAGCTGTCGTTCACCAATGCAAGCACACCAATTATTTGGCCTATACTGTGGCACTAGCATGGAAATCCTTTTATCAACCTATCTTCTGAAATTTAAGGAGCTTCTCAAACTACTTATTAAGAATTTCTGTTCAATAATTCAAGAAATTCTTAGCTTTGCAACTTGATCTCCTGGAGGCAGACTAGGATAGTGGAAAGAGGACCGAATCTACCATCAGCCAGGCTTACGCTGAACAGTGGCTCTCCTAAAACTTACGCTGTCGGCTCTCTGACACCTTGATGGAAAAGGCATTCTCGAGTTCCCAGCTGAGGCCTATCTTGAATTACAGTTTCTCAGCCCTCACAGGAAAGAGGTGCATCTGAACCAAGCTAACCCTGAAGCTCACACAGAACGCATGTACAACATTCACCCACGGGAAGGTGGGGAGGCGGAAGGCAAACAGGTTGCTGCTAGCAACCACTCGTTTCTGTTATTCCTGCTACACCAGTGAGCAGGAAACCAACAGCCTTTGACCAAAGGAAGCATTTAGAACTTTAATTTGTTGGAATAACTGGGATGTTTGCCTTCAATATCTCAGTTTGTTTTAAGATAAGCAAAGCTGGACATTTGAAGACTACATTTGGCTGCCTTGCAAGTACCCAGCATTATCGGAATTGCTAAAATTGCCAAGAGTCACCTAATGAGTGAGACAATATTATTCTGTATCAGGAGTAAATTGTCAAGAATGCTTGCCTTTTACAGAGACAAAATTTAGAGCTAAGATGAAAGGACGGACTATCCAGAGTCTACCCCATCCGGGAATCCATCCCATCATCAGCCACCAAACCTAGATACTAATGCTCATGCCAGCAAGATTCTGCTGAAGG
>NC_034609.1:7459985-7570604 GCF_900095145.1 Mus pahari
TTAGTAAAAAAAAAATAATAACTGCAGTTCTCCTAAAAGTAATATGCATATATATTTGAATTTATACTGTATTAGTAACAGTGTTGTTTTAAAATAGAAACATCGGTTAAAAAAAAAAAAAAAAAAAAGCCCACAGATGTCTCAGAAAGTTAATCTCTACTGGAGAAAACCAATCCTAGCTCCTAAAGGCACAGCAACATTCCCAGTCTTGACTCATTTTGCATTTATAACTTTTTGGTTTTTAATGAAATACACTGAGTTCCTAAGGTTATAAAGGAATTAAAGCAGTAATAAATTTTCATTACTTCTTTTTATAGTCTAGCTCCAGTGACTCATACCCATACACTGGAAACACAGAAGGAGCCACAAAGCAGCCTGCCCTCACCCTTATTTCAACATAAGGCAGACTTATCAGATATCAAGCCTGTCCCTGTGCAGCTGCACTGGGCTCAATGGCCAAAGAACCAGAGCACGGAGTATTCTACATAGGGCCAGGCATAGTGGTGCACATCTTTAAACCCAGTACTCAGGAGGCAGAGGCAGGCAGATCTCTATAAGTTGGAGGTCAGCCTGGTCTACAGAGTGAGTTCCAGGACAGCCAGGACTACACAGAGAAACCCTGTCTCAAAAAAAAAAAAAAAAAAAATTACAGAGGAGAGCGATCAAGAAAGATATCAGTGCTGACCTGTAGCCTTCACACACAAGAGTACATGACCGATCTTGGCGGCTGGTGTTGGTTGGGGGTTGTCCCGCACCTAAGGCAGGAAGATGGTGGCCGCAGAGAAGACGAAAAAGTCTCTGGAGTCGACCAACTCTAGGCTCCAACTTGTTATGAAAAGTGGGAAGTGCGTGCTGGGGTACAAACAGACTCTGAAGATGATCAGACAAGGCAAAGCGAAGTTGGTTATCCTTGCCAACAACTGTCCAGCTTTGAGGAAATCTGAAATAGAGTACTATGCCATGTTGGCTAAAACTGGGGTCCATCACTACAGTGGCAATAATATTGAACTGGGCACAGCGTGTGGAAAATACTACAGAGTATGCACACGGGCTATCATTGACCCAGGTAATTCTGATATTATTAGAAGCATGCCAGAACAGACGGGTGAGAAGTAAACAAGAAAGTTTTCCTTTAACAAAACTTTGCCAGAGCTCCTTTTGAAAAAAAAAAAAAAAAAGAGTACATGACCATGTATGCACCCCGTAAGCTCACACCAACATACATACACACACACACACACACACACACACACACACACACACACCAGTCATACAAAAAAATTCTGTCTACTCAGAGCATTTAAGTCTCACTGAAGTAAAAGGGAAAGAAGCTTGGGTGCAGCCACATGGGACAATCACATTTCTCAGGTTTTCCTGCCCTTCAGTAACCAGATTCCAAATATTTGCAAGCTACCTAGGCTCTAGCCCCACCTTCGGGGCCCACTCAGTCTGAAGAGCCATTCCCTCTCTCAGCAACCCTCATTTCAGCACAGGCTGCATCTGCTTGTCCTGCGGTCTCTAGGGTCCATGTTTTCTGACTCTCCTGCAGGCTCTTCCTATTGGCTCAGCACTGGGGATGGGATTCTGAGCGCTGCATCCTCGCCCACCTTCAGTCCCAACCACACCTGCCTTTCAAGTATTGTCTTTATCCAGGCAGCCCAGAGTTCACCTCTCACCTTAGGAACGGTTCCACAGGCCCATCTTTTCTACTTGAATTCTCGATGCCACTGTAGAGTCAGCATAACTAAACTAAACTATCTTCGTAAAATGTAGATTTCTCCCATGATCTTCACCTCAGAGAATGGCTTTATGAGAAATAGCCATCCTGTTCCTGTTCCTGCTCCTGTTCCTCCCTTGTGCCATTCACTGTCCACTGATTTCTTCTTAATCTATCTATTCCCATCCAACACTTGCCAAGCATGCTGTGTTCTTGTTGTTTTAGTCAGGGAGCCTTTGGCCATGCTGTTTGTTGAAGCAGAAGTCCCTCACTCACGCAGGCTAAGGAGATAGTAAAGTGCTTGCCACGCAAGCGTGGTGACCTGAGTTCGCTCTCCACCATCCACATGAAAAGCCAGACAAGTGGCTAGTGTTTATAATCTCAGCACTAGGGGAAAAGAGAAAAGAAAGTCCCTGGGGCTCAGTGACCAGTCAGCCCAGCCCAGTCGACAAATTCCAGATCCCAGTGAGACACTATGTAAAATAGACAGGCGAATGCTTTTGGTTTTGTTGTTGTTGTTGTTGTTATTGTTGTTGTTGTTTTCGAGACAGGGTTTCTCTGTGTAGCCCTGGCTGTCCTGGAACTCACTCTGTAGACCAGGGTGGCCTCGAACTCAGAAATCCGCCTGCCTCTGCCTCCCGAGTGCTGGGATTAAAGGCGTGTGCCACCACTGCCCAGCCAGGTGGATGCTTTTAACAAATAATAACTGAGGCTGGTCTCTGGCCTCTGCACACACGTGCACACATGTGTGGACACACATATGCACATGCACACATCCTTCCCCCGAGATTTATTTTCCAAGGGAATGGTCTGTTGTAATCATTGGTCTATTAGAACATCAGACCAGGATAAAGGCAAGCAGAGTGTAGTTTTCTGAGGCTCTCTAGAAATAACCAGGTTAAAAAATATTGTTTTTAAACATATAGGAATAATGCTCACATTAGAAATGCAGTAACTCTTGAAACCCACATGTCTCAAGACAACGTTTTTTAGAACCATATTCCATGGAGTTATTCTGTAGCTACAAAATACAAAAAAAGAAAAAAAGAAAAAAAGAAAAGAAAGAAAGAAAGAAAGAAAGAAAGAAAGAAAGAAAGAAAGAAAGAAAGAAAGAAAGAAAGAAAAAGGTGTGATAAGACATAGCACTTGCGACCCAAGGATCACTGATCAGAATCATGCCTCTACCATACCGGTGCCCGCCTGTAACCCCAGCACACAGCAGTCTGGAGAAGGGGGATCATCAGTACAAGGTCATCCTGGGCTGCCCTGTGAGAGCTCATCTCAAAGAGAAAGGGGGAAAGAAAAGAGAACAGAATTCTGTCTCCACGCTCATCTGGATCTTCAGACTCCGACCTTACCACAGTGTTCTCACCAACAATGGCAGCTTTAGAATATTTTCAGACATAATTCTATTAGTGACATTTGGATAAAAGAAAGTAGAAAATTATAGACTTGACTGTAAAGTTCGAGGTGTTACAGTTGCCTGCCTCCTCATTCTCCCTCTGCCTGCTACCTCTCCTCTGCTGAGACATTTCCTACTCAGTCTTCAGAGCTCAGTGCTAGGAACCTTCCAGAAAGCCTTTCCTGATTTCAGGCCCTGCAGAAGGTTTGTTTCTAGATCATTCTTACGGAATCTTATTTTTTTATAATTAGTTATCATAGTTTCCAATTATATATTTACTAGTAGAGGTTTTTTTAAAGTCAATCTCTGTCACTCCCATTAAACTTTAAGCATCATGAATATTGGGACCACACACATATTTTGCTCACTGTTGTCATCCACACCAGACAGAGCCCAGCACATTGTAAATACCCAGTGGATACTTGCTGAGTAAAGGAACTGAGGAGAGCCCAGAACCACTGACCTGGGTGTGTCTCCCAGAGAAGCTAAACTCAGAATCCAAATGAGCTTATGGTCACAACTCCTTGACCCTCTTGTTCAGCTCAGGTGAGAGCCAGCCTTTCTCTCCAGGTGGTGTCTGAAGGCTATTCTGAAATCTAAGCCATCAGTAGGATTCCAATGGGCCAATTCAAGGGCCTTCTCAAACCGAACAGAAGTAATGAAGAACTGGAAAGGAGAGCATTGTGGGAGTGGAGTGTTGGATGAGGAAAAAGTAAATTCTTGCCATCGCCTGGGCTTCTCTTAGGATCCACCTCTCTGCGGTATAGAAAACCATGCAGCCCTGAGGTTCCCTAATATTTGCAAGCTACCTAGGCTCTAGCCCCACCTTCGGGGCCCACTCAGTCTGAAGAGCCATTCCCTCTCTCAGCAGCCCTCATTTCAGCACAGGCTGCATCTGCTTGTCCTCCAGTCTCTAGGGTCCATGTTTTCTGACTCTCCTGCAGGCTCTTCCTATTGGCTCAGCACTGGGGATGGGATTCTGAGCGCCGCATCCTCGCCCACCTTCAGTCCCAACCACACCTGCCTTTCAAGTATTGTCTTTATCCAGGCAGCCCAGAGTTCACCTCTCACCTTAGGAACGGTTCCACAGGCCCATCTTTTCTACTTGATGAAATCCTTGGATGGACTGATGGGTAGGACATGAGAGGGTGGAGAAGGGAGGGGACTTGCTTCTCACTTTCCCCATCTTCCGATTCCACTTTGGTCATATTTTCTACACTCTAACCCTTTACTCATGAACCCCTAAATCCTGAAACCCCTAGGAAGGGGAGCGAGGCCACAGAGATCTTTGTAAGCCATATGGTTATAAATTAGGTTGGGCAGATCTAGGACTATGCTAACGTACTCCCCAGCTACAATTACCCTTGTTACTTGCTGTATCTCCTGGCCATGTGGTTCTGGTCCATGGCGACTTCCGGTCCATGGCAGCTTCCGATCCATGGCGGCTTCCTCATCTTCTCTTTTTTCTTTCTGCAACCTCCAGTTCCACCTTTCTCCCTCTACTGCTCAATCACAAGCTCTAGCCTTTTGTTGAACAGTTAAATTGGGAAGAGGGTTCACATGGCATCATTTGAGTATGTGAGGATCTGCTCTTCAGGGGCAACCGCATCTTGAGGGACCAGTATTTAGCATTAGAATACAAGCAGCATCTGAGCAATCCACTACAGGATGGATTAAATGTGGCCACAGGTGGGCTCTGCTCTCCCCTCTTTCACCTCTCTTAAGAGATTCGCACCGTGTACCCATGCCTTCCTGAAGGATGGCACCATGTAGGATGATAATATACTGTGCTTTTGCCTCTTATAAATATTCCCATAGCCTGTCCTTGCCTTCCTTTTCAAAATCTAGTGCTTAACAACTCCCAGAGTTGGCACATTACATAGTAAGTAATTTTGTGTAGAAACAGGTTCTGCCATCTCCCAGTTACAGTGGCTTTAGTGTGGTGATGACAGATCTGACTCTTGATTCATCCTTTCAACTCATTGGTCTTCCTGGCAGTGGTAGGCACTGCTTCCAGCGCTGAGTCCGTGTTGCCTAGGCAAGTGCTCTACCACTGAGCTTCGTCCCAGCTCTTGCATTCTGGAGACAGACTCTCGCTGTGTGGGTCAGACTGCCCAGTGCAGCAGGACACCAAATATGTTGTGTCCACTGCAAGTAATGTTTCCTCTAACAGATACATTACACCTAAGAAAACTCCGTTGAGATCACTGAAGCTGACTTTTGCTATTGAGAAGATGGTGGATCCATGAGGGTGGGGAGCTCTGGGTGACAGGACTGAAACAGGAGCCCAACCTCCTCCTAGCCTTCCCTCAGTTTACCCTACCATATTACATCTACCTCTACCTTGCTTAATAGCTGCACACCTTGTTGAAATCCAAATCCTATTTCCTGGGGATTTGCAGCCGCCCTGTATGAAAAGTTTAGCAATTTGTCTTGACAGGGGCTAGGGGTAGATTAAATAGGAGCATTTTCAGCACAATCCCAAGAAGGACATATATCCTCCGATGCGAGAAGCATATTGAATAACTCATGGGGAAGTGTTTCCATAAGACAGAAATAGTGAGTGTTTATATAACCACATGGTTTTCACCCGGGCTCTTAATGGTTTCGTATGGCACAGCTTGAGACTGAGAAGAAGAAGGAGGTAAGGACAGCAGATGGATAAGGGTTGACATCATAGATCTGTTCTTAGGATGAGAGAGTGTTGATGGAGCTAAGATAGGCGTCGGATAACCTGATCTGGTGAGAGCTTCATCGTGAACAAGCTGTGCGCAAGCTCCTACACTGACAGAGACACGAGGGTGGGGGGCGGGGGAGGGCGCACAAAGAAAACCCTGGTTGAGAACCATTTCTAAAGCTCAAAACTCTATCTCAGTAAGTGTTCTGCTTTGACTACCGTATTATCTGTAAGGAAATTAATCGGGACCAAGATACTGTATTCCCCAACCTAAAGTGGGAACTCAAGCCAGAAACAAGTTTTAGTTGCTCTGTTGGTCATTATTATAAATATAAAACAGATAGAAACACATATACGCACACACACGCGCACACACACACGCACGCGCACACACACACACACATACACACACAAAATGTTGCATGGAATGAGTAAATTTAACACCAGAAAGGTGCACAGGCTGCATTACACACCGCTTAAAACCCTTTTTGGCAATAGCATGCATAAATATTATTTTATAAAATCAGGTGACATTTAAGTTATTAATATCATTCTTAGAATTTAATTCTAAGCCCTTAAAACCATTTCTTTTAACAACAAAAAATGTCATTATCAGAATCCTCTCCCCACCTTGTACACTCATGCCTTATTTTGTGTGTACTGATGAATTTGGTTGGAGGCATTTTCACTTCTTGCCAGTTGTTTCCTTTGTTTGAAGAATTTCAGGAGCACACACTGTATGGAGATGATCCACAAAGTGCCTAGGAATTAAGCTGGAGAGACAATGGCTCCTTCTGTCAGTTTCATCAGAACCCTTGGCCCTTCTTCGGTCTCTGCAAGCTTTGCTTTGAGAAGAGCAAAAGAGATCCGTGGAAATTCTACCCTCATCAAGTCACCCCTCATCATAAAGAAGATGCACTTTAGATTTTGAACAGCTAAGGAGTAAAATGTTAGATTTTTAGGGAACCTGTCCTAACTGAAACACAGCAGACTAGAGCGCTTTGTCTCCTCCACTTCTTCTCTATTTCCTCCACTAAACAAACCAACTCCCGTGCTTATTACTAACACAAATAACCAGTCTGTACATTGGGATTTTGTTATAACACCAGGTGATGAAAGGCAGAAAAACAATCAGTGGGAAACTCCAAAAAGCAAGCTAAGGAGCATACAAAACTGTCTTAAATTAGGCTTTGTCTTTATCTTGTACAACTAAAAAGTGGGAAATGCCAATCTCTACCAAGGACTGAACGTGAGATTTGGGAATTGAAAAAGCCAAGGAAAGTGTACCATAATCATGAGCCAGAATTTGTGACATATGAGAAGTCTGAAATGGTCTAACAAAAAGTCAGGAGGGAGGATCTAAATTAAACAACACGCAAGGGAAAGACAAGGACAGATGCTGGGAGAGTCAGCTTAGATGGTACAACACAGAATTTAGTTCATTCTGCATTTTTTCCAAATAGACTTTCAAGGGTGTGCTGGCTTTTTACAAGTATTGGCATAAGCAAGAGAGACAGTTCAGCATAAACTTAATGGACACAGATATAGGAAATATATGGCTTGTACCTTAATGGGTGAGTCTGCATCTCAAATATTTATTTAGCACCATTATTGAAATATAAATAAAATTGGGATGATGATCTTTAGTTTATTACCCGGGTAGCAACATTAAAGGTTATAGATAAATTGCCACTATGCAAGTCATTCCTTAGTATTTATTATACTCTGTGTCCTGAAAAGCTCAACTGAAGTTGTTCTCTATTGTAATTCTAAATATATTTTATGTTATTTACATTTGATGCTATTTGTGGTTCTAGCAAATTAAAAAGAAGAAAACCCAAAAGGAAAACGTTTATCCAAATAAAATTCTTTTGACCGTTCAAACAAAATTTACATTGAAAGACAAGATTTTAGCAGGGTGGTGGTAGCTCATGCCTTTAATCCCAGTACTCAGAAGGCATAGGCAGGCAGATTTCTGTGAGTTCGAGGCCAACCTGATCTACAGAGGGGGCTCTAACATAGTCAGGGCTGTTACGCAGAAAAACCCTGTCTTGAGGGAAAAAACAAAAATAAGATTTTAGGCAAGTACATATTTGGCTTGTAAGGAGACAGTTAAAACTAAACTCCTATTTCCTTTGTCTTGAGATCAGAGTAAGGCAAGAACCAAGTCAGAATTTGGAATCAAAATAGGCACTGGACACATCTGGACACTAGAAACATGTGGACATTGGTGTCTATCCCATTGTCTGTTGATTTATACAGGAAAACTTGGTTGCCTTTTCTTTCCATCTCCTGAGGGAGTCCTTAGTTCGTTGCCTATTTGTTAACTTGTTATTTTTCAAACATAATATATTTTGTTGGTAAACCATGTGTTTTGCTCTTAGAGGATACAATAATGACTCAAAGGGGGAAAACACTTCCACTCAGAGATCTGCAAATTTTTCAGGGTTAAAAATTATAATCAAACCTTTCATGGCTCAACAAGTCAAGGCACTTACTGCTGCTACGCCTGACAGCCTGATACCCTGGACCTACGTGGTGGAGAGGCGACCCCCACAAGCTGTCCTCTGACTTCCAAATGTTTGCCGCGGCATGCACACGAGCACATATGGGCAAACACATACACACAAATGAGTAAATGTAAATTTGAAAACACTGTAGCCAGTGAAGGAATCCTATGCACATAAGACAAGCGAAGACTGTCAGGGTGGCAAATGTTCAGGAGTGAACAGGTTTCCCAAGAGGAGGCCCAGGAACAAACTCACCTCAGCAAAGCAGGAGAGAAAGGAAACAGATGGTCAAGCTAACAGGAAAACAAGGGGGCTTAAGTGGGAGGAGTAAGACCTGAACACAGGCTGTCTGCATCCAGCGATGCAGTTTTCCATACGATCAATTTGGAAGCCAAGGAAGGACACGCCCTCCAGTAGCGGCACGTGCAGGCTGAGTGCAGGGCGGCCGTAAAGAAGAATCTTTCTCATTAGTAAACTGGACTGTGTGTTCACATCTGTCCATTCCCTTTATGTTCTCATAGAGGATGTGTTTTTCTCAGATATGAAGTGATAGAAATAAAATATCCTAAGACAAGATTCATAAAAGCACATGGTACACAGAACCAGAATGAAGTTGAACACAGGCAAAGTGGTTTATTCAGACGGGCTTCCTGCCTCCACACCCTCCAGCTTCATTATGACAGCGTTCAGTGCCAGAGACCACAGCAAGTCTGGGTGGGTCTGTGCCGTCTGGGGTCTTGGATCTGCTCATCAGAGCAGTCACATGCTTCTTTGTGGGGGTGAATGTTCGCCTAGCCCCACCTCTCTCCCTGGGCCAACTTCAAGGGTAGCTATGCCCTTGTCTGTTGGTGAGACAGATTGTGTTTTCACTGCTTTTCCTCGAAGGGCCGAGATGTCTGAATACTCTCAGTGGGACACCTTCCTTGCCTACCTGAGGACAGTAAGTGGACTCTGTGGCAGTGGCAGCTACTGATTTGCAAGTTGAAGTAGCTCTCTCATGGAGTGCGAACTCCTGCTTACAAGTTGCTGTTTATAGCTCACAAGTATGAAGCTGCACTATTTTTGGAAGCTGCCTTGGCAGCACATGCTTTATCTGTGTGTCATGGATCCCACATCCCATGAGCTGGGAGAAGCTGAGAGATATGCCTGAGACAAGTCTGGTCAAAGAGGCTGATAGCAGAGCTTCGTAATTGAGAGCTGCCAGATCAGCAGGCAGGACCCCAACCTCCCCTTCTCCATATTGTCAGTCTAACTTAACAGTAGATCAGGGCAGTTAGCTCCCCCCTCCCGGCCTCCCAGCTCAGCTGACCTCTGGCTAGAGGACTACCCTTTTCCCCAGTCATGTCTTCTCAGGCTGTGTGACAACACAATACCAGAGATGGGTGGTCTGTTTTCTATATCAGAGCCCAATGACCCATAAAGCTCGTAGGACCCTGAGCTAGGCAGTTTGGGTTTGCACTGATGACTTCCTGAGTCCAGCTCAAGAGGGAGGGTCCACAGAGAGCTTTTTTCGTGGGTACTTCCTACATGGAAGTCAGAGACTTTCATTTTCCTGGAGTCTCTGGAGCTACCTGGTGAGCAGAAAACACATTTAAAGTATTCTTCTAAACTTCTGTGTGTTGGGGTTGTAAGGGGTTTGTGTTACATAAAAGTGCAGGTGACCACTGAGCCCAGGAGAGGGCACATCCCTGGAGCTGGAGTCACAGGCTGGTGTAGTAAATAAATATTCCATCTTAATTGGGGCTTTCTACCCAACCTTAGATCATTCCGTTCCTGGATAGAAGACATAACACCTTTACATCTCTAATATGCCTTGACGGCATTGGAGCTGGGCAGACATCTGCCCTGTATGGCTATTTTGTCTACTTCCCTATCAATAACCCTGAGATATGACTTGCCATGGGCACCTCTTAACTCTGATTGGCCAGCCCTCATGGCCATGTTCTCATGATTCACCTACCCCATGGCTCCTTCTCTCTCCACCTTCTCTCTCTCTCTCTCTCTCTCTCTCTCTCTCTCTCTCTCTCTCTCTCTCACACACACACACACACACACACTTACTTCAGGTCTTACTTTAGACCCCAAACCTGAGAACTGAAATCTCACCTACTTCTCTTCTACCCAGCTCTTGGCTGTATGCATCTTTATGCACCAACCAGGGATAACTTGGTGGGGGTTGGGAGGGATGAGATAACATAGCATCACTTGAGTCTTAGTGAGAATCTCCTCGTCCTTGGGGTCAACCAGGGCCAGTATTTGGCAATACGTAGCAACAAACCAAACCTTAACAGCAGGCAGCTGTGAGCCCTGATTTGTGGGTGCTAGGAACAAAACCCCAGTCCTCTATAAGATCTTCAGGTGCTCTTAACTGCTAAGCCATCTCTCTGGCCTCTTAAGGTAGTTTTGAAATGAGTGATGTGCAAATGTGATGTGGAATTCAAGGGGGCATGCAGTGAGGACAGGGACAATTGTAGTCAATATCCATTCACACCGAGCTGGTGGTGTTGCCTGTTTTACAAAGTTTGTGCAATCTTTCTCTGTGGATATGCTATGACTGTCTGAACAATCTGCTACCACCAGCCTCTCAAGTATAGTTCTAGAGTTCAGATTATACTCCTAACAAAGGTATGAACTGAGCTGCAGGAAGGACGGGCATAAGGGGTGTGTGTGTGTGTGTGTGTGTGTGTGTGTGTGTGTGCACCTCTGTGGTTGTCAGTTGCTAAGAGTCAGGTTGCTCAGTAGAAAGTCATGTGCACTTATCCAGGATAGAAGTTTCGGTGTTCCCAGTGTGTCTGGAAAGCAGGATTCTGAGTGGATGCCCGTTGCGGTGAGATGTTTTCCTGCAAGTGAGGAAGTGTGTGTAGCTTCACTGCCTCTGTGTCTCTCACATTCACATATTCTGGAACATTCTCACTGCCCCATTAACCCCAATTCAACCCCCACACCCCACCCCCAGGTATTTCCCCACTGATGTCTTTATTGATGCCCCTTTCATTCCTGGTTTGTGCCCACAATGAGCATTTGCTCCCTGGCATCGAGTAGCCTGACTCTGGGACTCGTCAGCCACTTTGTAATATGGTTTTGCCCTTAAGGTATTTCTGGGGTGACTTTGACATCCATGAATTCTTCCCTCATCCACCTCCTGAAGTAGCAGGCACGGTGATTGTCTCTCTGTGGATGTCCAGGTGCAGCTGTGGAGTAGAAGGGCTAGGGTGTTTTAAGCATCCCTAATCATCAAGTTTTCTTTCCACTGTGGTACATAATACTGCAGTTCCTCTTAACTGGGAGAAATTAAGTATTGGTAAAGAGATTCAGACTGATGGAGAAACGATTCCATTCTGTTAGGTCCCTGCCAAACCAGGGAGCAACCCTGAATAATCAGTGCTCCTTTTTGCCACTCTGCTAAGCCTCACAAAGGGATCACCTGCCTTTTACCAAAGAAGAGGGGGTGTGTGGAACCTTTCCTTATTTTTTCATTGGTGAGATTTCCTTACTCACAGAACTGTTGGCCTTGATCTCTTTCAGGTGTGGTTTTGTCCTGTGTCCAGCTACCACAATAAGGTCACCCTTTGATATTACCCTCCAGCTTCAGATCATTAGGGCTGGTTCAATAGGCAATGGGGTGTGTGTGTGTGTGTGTGTGTGTGTGTGTGTGTGTGTGTGTGACTGTCAATATGCTTTCATAAATAACCCTCCTAATCAGTGTCACCCTCGCCATGGTCCTGGGCTCTTTGCTGTCTGTCATGCACACAATGGCTTGGGGCTCTGGCATCCACTCCTGTTGAAGGCTTGGCCTTTGTCTAGCAGACAACCTCATCACTCTTAGTGTGGGGAGATGCGGCGGCAGCTTTCAGTCTGGATCCCTTGTGAATCCTGCAGGGAGCTCAGCAGAGAACAGGACAGACAGACACGGGGGGGGGGGGGGGGAGTGGGTGTGGCTTCAGGATTTGCCAGGGCTCTTGAATTTCCTCTTGGCTCCGGCCTTTCCAGGTGTTTCTCTTAGAGGGGTAGGAAGCATGTGTATGTGCCTTGCTGTGGTCATGAAGGCCCTGGGAAAGCTGAGATGGAGTAGGTAATTATTTGAAAGTCGACACTGGCAGCTGCTATTTTTAGGTCTAACAAGGCAACTCATAACTGTTATGCCAGCAGTATCCACACATATAACCTTGGTTTGTGCCAAAGTGGACCAGGCCCATGGTCCTTCCTGGGCAGGGTTTGTGATATGTGTCTGCCTTTCTTAGAATTCTCTACCCAAGAGCATGTTTGTGGCTGAATGCTGGCTGCTGCACTAGAATTATCTCCTTTTGAGGGGGAAGGAGTCCAGGAAGGAGTTCTCCATCTCAGCACTGATGAATGCGGGCTGAGTGTCTCTGAAGTCGGTTCTTGGCTGTGACCAGTCTATCCCAATCCAAGTAGACTTTAAGGAAATCATAATCTTAATTTCCCATCCACATAGACAGCCCATGCCTAAAGGTGGGGACTTCACTGTGGATGGAGAGATTCCAAAGGCTGTACCTACTCCAGTGAGATTTTTTCCAGAAATATACTCCACTGACACACCCTCGACTGTGGCCGGAGTAATGACAGCTTAAATGCAGTCCTTGTCATGTTCAAAGGTACTTCGTGGATACGATGAAGTTAGAACTTGAGGTGATCTTGTAATTATAAGAATTCCTATAAAAGAGAGACAAGAAGTTCAGAGAGAGTACGAGAATGAAATAGGAAAAAGGAAATGGGTCACAGTGATGTGGTTCCAAGATGAGGCACGTAGGCCACGTCTGGGAGCTGGAAAGCCAGGAAAAAACGACCTCTGTCAGAGCTTCACAGAGAAGCATTGGCCTGCCTGCCCCTTGGTTACATACTTGCTACTGCTTGTTTCCTACTGTGAACTTCTAATGCAGTAAGAGAATACTGTGCGGGTTTACCTGATGCATTCATGTATGGCACCCCCTTGGCTGGCTGTATCATTCTGTGGGCCTCTTCTTCTCACAGGAGCAAAAGCAATACGGCCCAGTAAGACCACCCTGTAGGGGGCAGGAGGGCTGGAGAGATGGTTCAGTTCTCTCACAGAGGATCAGAGTCTAGTTCTCAGTACCAGGTGGCTTACTACACCCGACACCAACTCCTCATACTTGACACCTTCACACGGTGCCAGAGGGATCCCTCTCGTACTGGGTATGCACATAATGAGTAATAAATTTAGTCATTTTCATAAACCACACTTCAGCCGAGCCTGGTGGCGCACACCTTTAGTCCCCGCACTCAGGAGGCAGAGGCAGGTGGATCTCTGTGAGTTCAAGTCAAGCTGGCCACATAGTAAATTCCAGGACCACCAAGACTACATAGAGAGACCCTGTCTCAAGCAAACAAACAAACGCCCCTTCACTTCTTGTGGCTCCTGAGCACACCCACCGCAAAGGAAGTCTAAGCTTATTGGCGTCTCGTCTCTTCATGTGACTTTCCCTAGCCAGCTTGTGAAGGACTTTCTGTTTCTCTGATAGAGGTGCTGAAGGCTGAGGAATAGCACAGGAACACATACTGGAGGTTTAAGCGAGGAAATTCAAGAGGGCCCACGAGTCCACATCCTTCAGTGAGAGAGAATCAGAGAACCTACAGAGCTTCCCAGACGGTATCAGCCATGCGCCTTCCTCCGAGCAAGAGGCAGGGTCATGTGACTGCAGATCTTCCAAAGGGATTTGGATGACTTTAAGAATTTTAGTTCCTGAAAGATTAAATTGGAATTTGAACTAACGACCAGATTATTGATTTAAGTCTCTCTAAATTTTGAATAATTATTCTATAGTTATACCAGGAAGAGAGCAAGTGTGTGTTTTACTGTTCTCTGTATTTATAGTTAGTATTATTTCTATATAAGTTATTCTTCTCAAATTTCAGTAAGGATATATTTGTTCAGATTTGAAAAAATATCTGTTACTCAACAACCAAATAGTTAACTAACTTTTGCCTTAGTCAGAATTCTATTAAAGATTGAAGTCCTGATATACCACAGTGTATATTTCTAGAGAAGAAATGAACTTTTATGGTTTTAATTTGTTAGCCTGGTTTTGAGTTTTTAGAAATTACTATTTGTGAAATAGTTTCTCCAGTGAAAGTTGTCAGTGAGGTAAAGAAAAATAGAATTGTGTTGTATTTCAGGACTTCACAAAAGGGAAGGCAGTGGTGGTGCCAAGAATGAGCAGACAGGGACAGTTAGTATCAGACAGTAAACACCCTGCCTGGTCCTGGAAGTCGACTTGCAGAAAGCCTTCAGTTGAAGAGGGAAAGACGAGCTCCCAGGTCTGACCAGGGTGGATGTGTAAGTGAATGGACTGCACTGCAAGCTCTAAGGCCACAGGGCATAGGCGGTTTTTCTTTTCTTTTCTTTTCTTTTCTTTTCTTTTCTTTTCTTTTCTTTTCGTTAAGGTTTATTTATTTATTTTATGTATGTGAGTGCACTGTCACTGCCTTCAGACACATCAGAAGAGAGCATCAGATGTTTACAGATGCATTACAGGTGGTTGTGAACCACCATGTAGTTGCTGAGAATTGAACTCAGGACCTCTGGAAGAGCAGTCAGTGCTCTTAACTGCTGAGGCTGGGCTTGTAGTTCAGTAGTAGAACCTGGGACCCTGAGTTTGTTCACCATTGCAAGAAGGGAAAAGAACCATTTCTGTACTGAATAGCCCATCTCTAATCTAGAACATTCCAAGAGGTGACAAAACAGACCTGAAGGAGGGAGGCAGCAGCCCCTCCCTCTAGTCACCAGCCACTATCAATTTCCATACAGACAGACAGCGTATGGCTTCAGAAGAACAAATCTCTCGCTGAACAAAACTAAAACTTCTCTTTGCTCCCTGTGGCTGGCCGAGGCTTTCTAGAGCCCGTGTAACTCTCAGCACCACCCCTAGCTCACATGAGGTACTGTCAGACTATAAATAATGAACAAATCATTAAAAATTGTATTTTAGGTGGTTAAGATAACAGGACTGTGATTCGGTGCTCAAACTTGTTGTATTTCAGTGCTTCACAAAAGGGAAAGCCATGGTCATTAGAAAAATGAGTTCTTATAATATTACAAAGATACACATCCAGGAACTAGAATGAATATTGACGTGACTACATAAATTAGTTCCGTCCCCTCCAGGAGGTGTAGTTCATACAAGTGATAGCATCCATCTGTAAAGTTATAGTTTATCTGTTAGGAATCTGTGGTTTCCATTACTCTGAGTGGTTTTAAGCTACTTGCAGTCTGCAGCCCACCCTGCCTTTGTCTTGGACCGTGTCCCAGGTTTCAGCCTCCTCTCTTCATGCACTGAAGAGGGAGACTCAGCAGCCATTCCCTGGTTGGCTCTAAGGAAAATACCACCTCAGATGCACAGCAGCTCTTCCTAGCTCCACCCACATCTGAAACCTCTTCTGAGGTCTGCTTAGCATTGGGATTTTCTTTGGCTGAATGTAAGGAAAAACAATTACCATGACAGCAATAATGAAGTCCTGACTTCAGATTCCAACTTAACTTACATGGCCCTGGTGTAAATATGTTGCGGCCCAAATTTTCCTACGGTGATGAGCTGGCTGTTAATTAACAACAGAATTATCAGGGAAATGTCTCAAAATGTTGACACATGTGTATTCCAGTCTGTATTCTACCTTCAAAGAATCATGCTTTAGCTTCCTATAACAGGATTAAATCACTACAGCGTGTGGCCACAGCTGTTGGACAGGCATCCCAAATCTTCCAAAAATTTTTTAAATAAGGATAATTTTTAGTCTATTTCATATATTTAGAAAAGCTACTGTTTTGGTTTGAATAAGAAATGCCCCCCAGAGATACATGGGTTTGAGCACCTGGTCCCCAGACTGTGGTACTGTTTTGGAAAACTATGGAACTTTGAGGAGTTGGAGCCTTCCTGGAGGAAAGACATCACTGGGGGGCAGGCTCTGAGACTTAGAGGTCCCACCCCACCTGCTGCTTGTGGTCTCTGCTCCTGGTGTGTGGTTAAAATTCCATCTCTCAGCTTCCTGGCTCTAGTGTTATGTCTTGCCCACCTGTACCTTCATTTTTTTCAAAGCCTACTTTTAATGATGGTTCTTAAACACTTTAACCTCCTTTGTAGCCCACCACCCACCAGAGGTAATGGAAAGAAAAGGATTCGGGGATGGGGTGGTGAGGACCCATTTTTTTGGAGCAACTCCTATCTGTGTTGTCTAGAAATTGGCAGTTCAGTTCACAGGTCAGTAGGCAGCGGCAGCTTGAGCCACTGGCAAACACTTCACAGAAGCACCAGCAGTCCATTTCAGTAGAGTTGGGATAGCAGACAGGAATCCTCAGCTGTGGCACAACCTAGCAGAGACAGACAGACAGGCCTCAGCCTCGGCAAGCGTCAGCAGGAGGGACTAAGGCTAACAGGAACGCCAGGAAAAGTTCTCAGCTCTCGAGACCCACAAGCAATGCACAGCTAGCTCTATAAGCAAGCCCTGCTCAGACTGTCACTGTCCCTCAAGTCCTATTTATATCCTCCAAATATCACGTGTCTTGCCTCAACGCGTGAGTCTGACTCAGCTGACATCACTCTGCCAATCAGCCTGAGTCTGATGAAGCAGTAAGAGAGTACAGCACACCACCAGAAGTTTTTTGGTGTGTTTCTCTATGGAGTCCCAACAAATGCAGCTCAACTACACAATGCAAGTCAGACCAATACATGTTTTTGTCACTGAAGACTCCTTTATCACATGTCCTTTCACACGCTTGCTTTAGCAGAACATCCTTTAATCTGTGTCTGCTTCAGCCACACATTTCTTCACGAGTCTGTCTTAGCCTCTCTCACACCTGTATACTCTTGAGCTAAATGTTCCAACCGACTTTCCCTTAAGTTTCCACTTTACCCACCAGTGTGGCTATCTGGCTCTTTGAAACCATAAGCAAAAATAAATTCTTCCTTGAGATGTTTTTGTTCACGGTATTTTATCACAGCAACAGAAAAGTAATTCACACAAATATCAATTCATACATTAAGTATCTGGAATGCTTGGATATTTGTGGTACTTCCATTACTGTTATTATGGCATTTAAAACTTTCTGTGTCTTTGCATCTGCTTAGTTTCTATCTGCATTTTATTTGCAGTAATTTTTAATAATAAAGTTTAGCATATGTCTTCAATCCAAACACTTAAGAGGCCAAGCCAGTGCTGTTGTCTTAAAATATCAACTCTTAAAAGAGACGGGTGTTAGTCTCTTGTCTTGACCCTTTCATACAGTAGTGGCTGTGCCACTAGATTAGCAAATGCATGTCCTTTAGTGTAGGACTGATCGATACTTTCCAAAGGCAATATGATGTAAGCTGCATGTTCAATATTAGACTTTTCTAGCAGTCACAGGCTTTGTAATAGAAAAATAGAGAAATGAGAAATATTAAACTGAATATGATGTATGTAATCCACTATATCAGGAATTCATTTCAATTATTTTTTTCAGAAAAAGAAATTCATTTCAAATATCTAAATATCAATGGGGTCTTTGAAATGGTTGGCCTTCAAATGTTGTCTTGCATTTTAGAGTAGTCCACTGAGACTTAGATGTTTACCTCTTCCTTCAGAAAAAAAAAAATATTTCGATTTAGATTTCATGAAAATTGGGGTTAAGGAGAACTGATTTCAAATACTAAGGTTGTTTCAGACACATTTGAAAAGCTTTCTGATAACTGACCCTAGTAAATATTTTAACTTAAGATCAAATTACCAAAAACAAAGATGGAAAGATTTGTTTCCCTGGTCCACAGAGCTGCACTGCAGATGCCAACATCAGGCAGCTAGTGAGAACTGGCACAACATGTCCCCCTCAACCATCTAGTCAGGAACATCAATGCAGAGCACTGTTCAGTGTTCAAAACTATTCTCTCATCAAGTCTCTGGATTCTCTCTTCTAGACTCTGGAGTCTCCAGCCACAAACTCTACAAGACCACATTTATCTTCAGAGCAAGGACACAGAAGCTAGAACATAAGACTTCTAAGGAATGAGTCTTCTTTTAAATCAAAAATATGGACAAAATTTGTGTTTATGTAGTTTTTTTTTCTTATAGTATGTGGGGCTGAGTTACTTGGGGACACATACACACAGGTACTGATTATGCATTACACATTGTAGATGGTTCTCTTCCTATTTTTAAGCCAATTAAAAGTTAAAGGACCATACGTAAGAAGCACAGAAGTGCTGCTGAGCACAAGCCACTATAGCCCATATTTGTGACATCAGAAAGCCATGAAGAAAGAAGACATGGGGACGTCAGTTTTAGAAAGTCTCGGTGACTGCAGAGAGAGAACCAAGATGAGAATTTGGATCCCAAATGTTTGCTTGAAAGGTAGTTCCAGGAAACTCCTGGTGGGTACGTAGACATGGAAAGAAGGATGCCCATAAGCGCCAGGCTATCCAGCAGCCTCCTATGAGGAATGAAGCTAAATGCCACTTAGAAAGTTGGCAAAGGGATGTAGAAAGTGTGCACAGAGCTATTCCAGCCCTGGTAGGAGGCTGTGGGGTTTGTACAGCATTTCCTCAGTCATTATGGATGTACCCTGGAGGCAATAATTCAGTGCCCACCCGTCGCCAGTCAAGAAAAGCTATTTGGTCAATGAAATCAAGGCAATGGCAGTTGAAAATGAGAATAGTATATATTGGAAGGCATTCATGGGGTTTAGAGAAGGGTGATAGACCAGTTGAGCTAGACACTCTGACTTATGGTATACAATATACCAAAGGAACATGGAAATTTGGCATGTTATAGAGTCTAGATCTGCTTCACAGTGTGGGCTTATTGCCTACCTGTCTCCCATATTATAACTGAGGACCTAAGTGAATCATCAGTAAGTACCCTCTCCTGAGTACTGGTGGAGAGAGTAAAGACCAAGGAGATGTGGAGACCAATCATGGATATAGGAGTCAAAAACCGTCGCAGAGCAAGGCTCGCCATACCCAGTCCTTACAACTTACCCATCAGGTCAAAGCCTATATAGCTCTTTCACTATTTAGGAACTGAGGAATCCTATCTTCCATTCATTGAGGCTTCACTGTGCTTTCTCATTCCAATGGCTAGTCTTTTATCTGACCTTAATGTCGCTGAGCTCATAGTTCATGTCATCTTACCACAGGGAACACTTTAGGGAGTCTCACTTTCCAGAAATCAAAGTAACAAAGGAGACATCCAAAGAGGGATTTCCCAATGTGGATCTTGAATAAGGGAATTCTTGCTTTTATGTTTCAAAGGCAATTTGTTGAATACTGAAAAGAAACAGATGAATCAGGTGATCAGACATTTTACAATCAGACAGTAAATAGAGAATTCCAGATCACTGGCAAATAAACAAAATGTTCAAGAGACAGTTCACCAATTTTCCTGGCTTATGCAACACTGTAGTTAGAGTACATTGTGTCTGGAGAATTGTTACAGTCAAGATAACAAGTACTTTGATTCGCAATGCTAGGTCCTTGCTGTGGTTTGTTAGAGGTAATCTAATGGGGGAGAGATAATGTTTTCCTAGTAGTTATAAATAATGCAAAAAGTAAGCCCATGTCTCCCCTTTGATCGTGTAATGATTTCTGACTAAAGTTTATAGCTTTTTTTTTTTTTCAAAAAACCTCAAGAGAGTAACATGAACTTGGCTGTTAATTACTAGCCCTGTTGTGTTAATCTTTGACCTTGAAGATGAATTTTAGATTTACCTGCCTTAGAATTTCCTTTCATTGATCAATGTGGGTGGGAGTCAACCCTTTAATGCTCCAGAAATGGCATGTGTTAGCTTTTCATGACTACACTGTAATATCTGAGATTATCAGTTTATACAAATAAAAATTTGCCTGGCTCACAATTTTGGAGGTCTCTGCCCATAGCCAGATAAACTCATTGCTTTAGAGTTTATATCAGGGCAGTACATCATGTGGAAATTACATTGGTGGGGGAGCAGAGAGGAAACAGAAAGAAAGCCTGGAGTGCAGACTCCCTCATGGGTGTGTCCCTCTGTGATAGAAGTCTTTCAACCATGCCCCATCTCTTAAAGATGCCACAACTGCCTGACAACATCATGGACCATGGAACACAGGAGCTTAGGGGATCTTTTCCACAGAGTGACTTGCCTAGTCTGAGTTTCCTTGTCAGTTACTGACTGGAGGGTCCTTATAGGATCCAGGAGTTATAAGTTGTCCGTAAATCTATGCTTGTTTCCACACCAGTAGCATTTGAAATGTAGCATTTGATAGAATATGCTTCTTACCCTGTGCCTTTGGATCTAAATGCAGGGTTTACACTATCCATTATGCCTTTAACACTTATTATATTAAAATGCAAATAATGTACTAATAGCTTTTATTTACTGATCATATAGATTTGAGTTTCTTCGTCTGAATTTGTCCATTTTTATCTCCAGTCAACATTCTGGACTGGGCACATTGACTAGCAAAGTCGTGAGCTACGGTGACCCTTTAGTTTTAAGGTTACTGAAAGTTTAGCAAATCTTGGGGATTTACCCAGCTAGATGTTAAACCAAATGACTCTAGTTAGTTTTACTGAAGATTTTTAGAAAGAGATAAAAGAATGTGCTGGAGGATTTTAGTCCCTCGTCGTCTCCTGCCTGATGATTTCATTAATGTCCCTAAGAGAGATTTACAGATATTGAGCCTTATGTTAAATGTTTTATAGGTGAGCAGAAGATTCATAAGATTTGTTTTTCCATGATAACAGTGAGTCTAATTGAAACTGCATGGTACAAAACCAATCAGCACTCTGTAGTTTATTCTACCTCTACCTCAACCCTATTGTATCATCATTGTTCCAAAAACTAGAAAAAAAGAAGTTATTTGTGAGTCTGATTTCTTGATCACATCCCAAGAAAAGATGCTACAGACAGAGCTTGTGCTGCTCCTGTCTGTACTTGACACTTCCCCTTGTGTTTCACATAAATTCACAGAAATTCCCATAGACTTGACAATAGAAATATGCATGAAGTTTTTGAAAACTGTAGTACAGTCTATGAGTTGGTTAAGTTATGACAGCCATTCCAAGAAAAGTAAAACAGGCCATGACTAGCAGCCCCCTTAGAGATTCTCTGACCTCACGTAAGTTGGATGCTATTGGTTGTGATGATAAATCCCAGGGCAAGGATTAAAATGTACTTCCGTGGAATACCACAGTTGACTGTTTCAAGTTTGTAGCAGAGACCTGGGAAGGCCCAGGCTGACTGATGTTTATCTAATAAACTGGAAATATTCCTGGTTTGAACTTAGAGATCTTCTGGAGAAATCCTATTAACTGGTTTGTACTAAAAACTAACCAGTTTGACTCCTAATTAATAAAGTTTTAATCCTCAATTAGTCCTACTTAAATTTAAATTTTCATAATAGAAAATACATTTACTATCACAACTAAGAGTGTGTTCCATACAATATCCACCACCCCCAAATGTGTGAAGATGCACAGGCTGCATGAAAGATGTCTGGTTCTAGAGAGCAGAAACATCTCCCCAGGGTAGAAAGGTGAGGAGGACACCTGGAATCGGTGTGGGAGGGCCACTCTTACCGCCTAGAACGGCTTTGAGCGTGTAGGCCAGGCAGGTAGGTGTTCACAATGTAACTGGATGTACACATTCTTTTCTAAATATATGAAGACACTAGAGGCAAACTCTGCTGCAAATGCTGTATAATTTAATTGAAAGAAAATTGAGTTAGAGAACACTTAGAAATGTCATGAAAATATTTTGAGCTTCAGAGCCTACATTGTAGAACGCAGAAGGGCTGTATGGTTTTCAGCATTTGAGAATTTGCCACCAAGTGATCGTGTTAAATGGAGGAGACAAGAGAGAAGTCCAGAGCCTTCTGCAGATTCCGCCCAGTCCCGGCTAGATGTGGATGTCAGCTATTCCTAGCCTCTTTTGTGGCTTTCCTCCTTTAGGGAAGTTCTAGTTTCCTTTGTCCCTTGCAGTTCTAAGAACCACACCTTAGCCTCACAGGAGTCCTCATTTAAGACCACAGGGACACTTGTGCAGGTAAGCTGTGGGAACCAAGTTATACCTTCCCCATAACTCAAACTTTCTGTGACCCCAGTCTATGCCTCAGCCACATGTGGTGACAGGTGGGGCTCATCACGCTGGTAGGACTTGGCCACTTCAGCACAAGGGATGCATGTGTACTATAACAAAAGGAAGGTGTTGGAGGGCTGACTGGTTTGTATGTTTGCACTGTCGAGGTAATAGTATCAATAAAAGTTAACATGTACTTCGTGGCTTTTCTATGGTGGGTCCTATGCCAGGTGCTCAATGTGAATTACCTCATTTCATAATAGGACAGAGCATTTCCTGCTGCCAGCTACTTTTCCTCAAGAAGTCTTGTGGTTGAGGTCAGTAATTGAGAAGGTGGGTGGGAAGGGGTGTGGGAGGTTGTCAGGGAGACCGGAGGTATGAAGTCATCATTTGGGAGAAAGGAGAAAGGTTGAGTAGAACAGGACAATATACAGTGCTCATTTGAGCTTGGTGATCTTGCATTTCAATGGAAGCTGAAGACTTCTGAAGCCTTTGTCTCTGCTTCTTTCACATGGTGATGTAGAGGCCTAGAAAAGGTGGGGTTGGTGGCCTGGGGGGTGGGGGAGGGCATTCTGTGGTTAAACAGAAGAGCAAAGGAGTGAAGAGTGTTTGGCAAAGAGTTTCTAATAAAAATAGAAACAATAAACAAGACCTTGGCAGCGGGAAGCAAGGAGAAGAGGGTGGGAATATAAATCCAGTAGAAGAAATTTCAAGATAGTTTGGGAAGTGACTGTCACGACGACGTTCTCGAGGGAAATGAAGCATGCCCACGAACCATCTCCTGGCCCTGCAGGGTGAGAAGCGGGATTTAATAAACATACATATGAGTTCTCTTTTAGTCTTCCCTTAACCACAATTCAGAGCAAGCTGTGCCCATGCAGAGAAATGCTTCCTGGAAAGAGGTGAAGGGACCGTTCTAGGAAGAGATTGGGCCATTGCTGACCAGAGTTTCTAAGTGACATAGGAAGGAATCGGGAACAAGAAAATGAAATTAGGCTGGATTAGATGGAATCAGATAGTTATAAGCATTTACAGCTATATGGTCTGCCTTTAAAAAAAAAAAAATGCGTGGAGGGTGTAGGAAGCCTGGAGTTCAGCAATACTTCAAGTAAAAGCTAACAAGGACCATCTGACAGAACACAACCACGAGCACATGCAGAACTAAGTGAAGAAAGAGGCGTTTCTCATCTGCACATGAATAGTGTCAGCCAAACTTTTCTTCCCTCTTAAATTTCCTGCAGCTATTAAGCCACTGCCTCTGGTGAGAATTTTCCCCCAGATGAAGTAGGTGGGTCAACACGAACTCAAAAGCAAGTTCAGGAGACAGCTGCTAGCATTATTAATGGTAGGGTAGGACAGGCTGCGTGTCTACCCCTCAGGAGAAATGGTATGAAAGATGAGCCACAAGCATTAAGCCAATGTTGCACAGAAAGTGCTAGAAGCTGTGGAAGGGAAATAATGAGAAATATTCAGTATGAGAAATACAAGAATTTGAGGAAAGAACACAATAAAGATGTTAAGATGTGAAATGGATACAGCTGAAGAAGGCCTTGGCGAACTCAAATCTCAGAGAAACAATTGCAGTTTGAGTCCTAAGTGTCCCCCAAGGCTTCATGTTGTATGTGTGGCAGTGAAGTGGTAAGACCTTTCAGAGCTGAAGACTCATGGAGAAAGCTTTGGCCACTGGAGACATGCTCTGTAGGGAACTGAAACTTTGCCCCTCTTCTCTGCATCTTGATCCCTTTTAAGTTCCTGTTCTCTGTCATGTGCCTCTGCCATGAGTGATATATATGACAGTCACAAAGATAATAAGAGTCAGTAGACCATGAACTGAAACCTACCATGGTATGCTCCTGAGTAAACCATTTCTCTTAAAATTGCGTTATGCAGGTCTTTTGTCTTAGTGACAGAAAGGGAATCCAGAAATTCACAAGTTAGCCAGGATGGAAAAGGGCACGTGTAAAGACTTAAAGTTCAGCTGTGAATCATTGAGAATGGCTGAAAAAAAAAAATAGCAACAATATCAAAGTCTACACAGCATGGTGAGAATGTAGAAAATTAAGACACTGCTGGTGGAATGAAAAGTGTGTGAGCCAGTCTGCAAAAGTTTATAAAAACTCCAGTGCTCAACCATATACCCTAAGAGTGGTACTCCTTGGCTTCTATCCCAGAGAAATGAAAATTTACATTCCCATAAAATATCTACACGAATGTTTATAGCAGCTTTACTCATAAGAGCCCAAAACTGACAGTAAACCTCTGTCTATCAATCGGCAAGTGGTTGAATGAGTTGTGACTTATCACAGCCTGTGCTATGAAATTCTACTCAAGAATGAAAAGGCATAAGGGAGTGATGGATGTCTGGATGAGTGGTAAAGGCATTGTGCTAAGTGAAAGAAAACTATTCTAAAAGAGTTAGATATATGTGGTTCCATCTACATGGTATTCCAGAAGTGACAAAATTAAAAAGACATATATTTACGTATAAATTATAGACATATATATGTCTTTATCATTTTAATGTATAATTCTTAGGAGTTAGGGAAGAGAAAGATGACAGGGAATTGTTGGCATTCTTATTAGTGACTGCATGTTTCAATACCTTCAGTTTGTTGTGTTATATGACCCTCTGCATGAGATCACTGTCATAGAATTGTGAATGTATTTTTAAAAACTTGTACGTGTAAATTTTTGTGATGTCCAAGTAGAGTTAACTATGACATTCAGTTCCCTATTTTCATAATGTAATATAAATATATAAGACAACACCAGTAAGCACAACCCTTTCCCCAAAAGGATGATCAATTGCAAGAGACTGTGCTCCATGGCCATTCTATGAAAGCAACAGAATCATAACTGCCAATGGCTAACTAAGAATCACCACATGCTTGATATAAACCACACATACTAACTAAGCAATGCTTGGTTTCAAATAACATCTGTTCTCTTGGATTTTTTTTTTTATGTCTTCCAGAGAAACTTTATTGCCTGGTTCTCTTCATTTAGTTTATTCTTAGTGGTTTCATGGTGTCCACTATTGCAACACATAGACTATTTTCCCCTTAGCTTCTCATAGACAAGGGTGTGCATGAAACTTCATTTTTGCATGTTCACTTGAATCTTACCAAATAGTAGATATAATCATAGTTGCTATTCTTCCTTCCCTTGACAGAGTAAAACCCTGAAGTGGAAGTATCATTTCCATTCATACCTCAGTAGTCAAATACTTAACATGTGGCTGCATCTAGCTGCAAGGGAGTCTTGGAATTAACATTTTTACTGCCAGCATATGCCCAGTTAAAATACTACAGACAGATAAGCTCTGCAAGATAGACATGCTTCATCCCTTTAACTTATTAATGTTCTAAAAAATTATCACAATGGTTTTTTCAACATTAAATCATCCTCATTTCTGAATACATTCCATGTGGGCATGAAGACTGTCTTAATGTACTGCTGGATTCTATTTGGGAGAGCTTGATTTTGAAGTTCCATATCTGTGTATATTAAAAATGTTTGTTGGTGCAGAAAGTAGTAATAACTGAGTTTATATGGTACTTCTCTGTTTTAAAATCATTTCATACACATCCTCCTTGAGAACTGACAGCAATCAGAAGCCTACTACATTTTTTAAATGAACTATTTTAAGTGTATAAGTACAAAATATTTACAAATGAATGATAAGTGCTTTTATTATAATTGCCTAAATTCTAGAAAGCTACGAATAAGACAGAGTAAAGCATGGGTGGGGGAAATGGGGAGATATAGGAATGCTCACACCACCCCCGGTGCATTTGGGAGGAACATAGTTGTTAGGCTGAGGCAATTTTACTGAGGAGACATTTGGTGAGAAAGCACCGAGGTGTCACAGTAAACATAGAATTACCCAGCTTGGTCCGTGTGGGTTTTACTAATACAAAATCTGCTCTGTGTGTGTCACTTCCACGGCCTATGAGTCCATGCGCCTCACAGATACAGAGTGTATCTGCAGAGCAGCATTTAACCCCAGGACTGTGCCTGTTGTTGCTCAGCAAACCTTGCCACACCCCACCAGCTCCTGCTTCTCTCCTTTCCTGGCTCTTGTACATCCACAGTTAAACTTGCTGCAGGTATACATCTGGGATGAAGTAATGATCCGGGAAGAATGCGATTGCTCACATCAGGGCGTGTCTCCCTCAAACAAATTAGCTCCTCAAACAGCTTCGCGGCCTGGATTTTGTGCACTTATCAGAATACTCCATCCAAGTGCAGCTAACTATACACCAGTTGGGGGTTTTTGGTTTGTTTGCTTGCTTGCTTGCTTGCTTGCTTGCTTGCTTGCTTTGTTTTGTTTTGTTTTGAGATACCTTAGACACCCAATTTATTTTTTATTACTTATATGTATGCTTACATGAATTTATGTGCAATGTGTGCATTCATTCAAAAGTCCACAAAGGCTAGAAAAACACATCCGATCCCTTGGAACTGGAATTATAAGCAACTGTAAGACCCTTCTGTGGGTGCCAGGAATTGAACTCAGATCTTCTAGAAAAACAGCTAATGCTCTTAATCACTGAGCATTCTCTCAAGCCCCGAGGCATCCAGTTTTCAATAACTATTCCAGTTGTGATAAATCCAAACCCCCAGTATAACTTTACTGTACATGGTATATAGTCTAAAGTACAAAGAGAAATACTTTGAGAAGCTCACCCTTTTCCTCATTATCATCCCTGAAAGTTATTGAAAATCTCAAAGATGAGTAAGATTCCTGTCCAGACGAATAGGCCAGGTGCATCACCATGTTTGCTTTTCTCCTTTTCAGACGATGTTGTATGTCCCGAAGTTCCCACAATTTCAGAGACAATAAGCACTCACTATGCACTTAGGTTTAAAACAAACAGTTTAAAATAGTTAATTATACCCTGCAGAAAGAGAAAATGTTTTTCTCAGATCCCTGGAAAAAAGATGATGAATAATTTAGAGCTTTGCAGCATCCAAGACTTTCACTGCCTATTTCTAAAGTGCCGCACTGGATTAAAGCGTGCGCTGTCTGTTTCCAGAGAGCAAGTCTTAATGACTACCCTCTATGGCCTCTCAAGCATGAATTCCTAATAGGAAAATTGTAGTCTGGAGGCAGGGTGAATAGTGCCAGGGCGTTCAGGCCTCCAGGTAGGAAACAGGTTAAAAGCTTTAAGACTAAAAGCCTGGGGCAGGTTCAGCAAAAAGTAGGTCAGCCTCACAGGAAACACAGGGCACAAACTAAAGCCGAGAATTTAGGAGGGAACTAAATCACACTCTAATCTCCATCCTTTCTATTTATCCATTAAGAGAGCTGAATAAATACTGTTTGTTACCAAACCACATTTGGTTGCTAAAGATATAAATATGGGAAGTAAAACTATATGGTTTAGAAAAGCTGTTTTAAATGAGCAGTTCTGTGATCTTGAATGGGAACAAACCTTTTAAACCAAAGTATCAAAACTGGAAGCAATTAAGGGATATATTAATTTGGCTATTAAAATATAAATTTGTTCTTAGCTGGGCGTGGCAAGCCTCTTAATTTACCTCCACATCCTGTCTTTCCAGAACTCTAATCTAGAGCTTTAAAGTAAGCAGGCCTGAAGAATATAAACTAGAAACTCATGAGCCTCTCTCCAGCACTCAGATTATCTCCAAAATAACTGCAGCTCTGGGATGAACCCCGCCCCCTGGCAAGCTTAGTCTGGAGTACAAAGAAGATCATCTTTCCATAGAGTCAAAACCTGGGAGCAGCCTTAATCCCTCACAAAACCCCAGACCACATGTAGCCATTAGCCAGAACAAACACACATGAGAAGGGGCTACCAGACCGTGGGTATTTTCTGACAAGTTCAAATTCAAACCGTCAGCTTCAGGAATTCTTTTTTTTTTTTTTTTTTTTTTTTGGTTTTTCGAGACAGGGTTTCTCTGTGTAGCCCTGGCTGTCCTGGAACTCACTTTGTAGACCACGCTGGCCTCGAACTCAGAAATCCTCCTGCCTCTGCCTCCCGAGTGCTGGGATTAAAGGCGTGCGCCACCATGCCCGGCTCCAGCTTCAGGAATTCTTCATTATTTTATTCATTTACATTTCAAATGTTATCCCCCTTCCCAGTTTTCCCTCCACAAGCCCCCTATCGCACCCCCTCCCTGCTTCTATGAGAGTGCTTCCCTACCCACCTCTCCACCCTAGCATTCCCCTATGCCGGGGCATCAAGCCTTCACAAGACCAAGGGCCTCTCCTCCCATTGATGCCAGATAAGGCCATCCTCTGCTACATATGCAGCTGGAACCATGGGTTCCTCCACTTGTACTCCTTGGTTGGTGGTTTAGTCCCTGGCAGCTCAGGGGGAGGGGTCTGGTTAGTTGAGATTGTTGTTCCTCCTATGGGGTTGCAAACCCCTTCAGCTCCTCCCCTCCGGTCCTTCCCCTAACTCTTCCGCTGGGGTCACATAGCTGCTTTCATTTGGTTGAGTAAAATAAGCAGAAAATAGCTCTGAGACCATTGTATCAATTAGGCAACTCTGTTGGAACTCTTTAGGAATCCCTGGCTTGGTTTGCTTGGGTTCTCACACGTGTGTGTGTGTGTGTGTGTGTGTGTGTGTGTGTGTGTGTGTGTGTGTGAAAGTTGCTTTAAAATATTGTACTCAGGATCTGTAATTGAGTGTTTATGGAGTACACAACAAGGGGAAAGCGAATGAGCACTGTGGTTGGGAGCAGGGCATTTGACTGCTTGTCATCGAGTGGAAACTCCTTTCACTCTTTTCAGGGGATCTATGGAAGGATCCACTCTGACCAGATTCAGGACAGCACCTTAGACAGTAGAATTTCAACTTAGGCAATGTGTGTGTGTGTGTGTGTGTGGTATGTGGGGTGGGTGTATTATGTGTGTCTGTGTATGTGGTATGTTGTGTGATTATGTGTTTTGTGTGATTATGTAGGTGGTGTGTGGTATATGTGTATGTTGTGTGTGTGCTGTATATGTATGTGTTTGGTGTGTGTGGTGCGTAGTGTGTATACATGTGGTGTGGTGTGTTGTGGTACATGTGTGGTACATGTGTATATGTGTGAGGAGTGTGTATATGTGTGTGTGATTGTGTGTGTGTTTGTGTATGTGATATGTATGGTGTACGTGTGTCTGTAGTGTGTGTGTATGATGGTGTGTGTGTAACAGTGGGGGCTACTAGGTGTGTTTGAGCTTTGGATAAGATTTCTGGATGTGAAAGGTTTTGTTAGATTTGGGATTCAGGGGGAACACTGAGTCAGGTTGCACTTTGGAGTAAGAAAGTTTTCTTAGCAGAGAGAGGTATTAACAGCGTGAATGAGACAGCTTCCACGGCAGGGGTTCTGAGAAGTGCTTGGGGCTCCTTAGAGGAAAGAGGAGATTCTATATCCTGTGTTTGATGGCGGTCCTTAAAACATGTTTTCCATCAGCCTGTTTCTGGATCAGTGATGGTAATGGGAAAGGCACAAAGTGATCTTTAATCCTCAAGACCAAATTACTGTAGTTTGGGGAATTGTCAATCAGAATGATGGCACTTTACAAAATGGCATAGCCCTGGCTAACAGGAAGTAATGCCACCACTTAGAAGTGCCCTCCCAAACCTTTCACTCTGATGACCTCCCCTCACCCAACCCTCATTGCCCGCTTCCTTGCCCCTCTCGCCACAGGTGTGGAAGACATCGTGGCTATAATGATTCCTGAGCCCAAAGGGAAGGAGATAGTGAGCCTGCTGGAAAGGAACATCACCGTGATGATGTACATCACCATCGGCACCCGGAACTTGCAAAAATATGTGAGCCGCACGTCGGTTGTGTTTGTCTCCATCTCCTTCATTGTCCTGATGATCATTTCTCTGGCATGGCTGGTCTTTTATTATATCCAGAGGTTTCGGTATGCAAATGCCAGGGACAGGAACCAGGTGAGTAGCTCATTAAGAAAAACATGGCTCTGTAAACTCAGTGCAAACCACACATGTCAGGGTATAAACTTTGTAGCTCACAAGTCATGGGATGAGATTACAAGTGTCTTCTGACTGCCCCACACGTGCTAACATCTGCTGTGCTTATGCATTTGAATTGTAAGGTGTTGATGAGTTATGCCCACTCCCACCCACTGATCATTTTAAACAATTGCTTCTTTAAGCAGAAATGGGATGGATGGAGAAAGGGGGACAAACAGGAGCCTAGATGTTACTAACGGTGACATCCTGACTTCAAAAGAACCAGGATTTCTTGGGAACACGAGTGGGGCAGAACAAGATTTTTATTTTTTTAAAAAGCTGTTTTTAAAGCAGTTAATTTTTGAACATATATACATCTGTACTGGCTAGTTTTATGTCAACTTGACACAAGCTGGAGTTATCACAGAATAAGAGCTTCAGTTGGGGAAATGCCTCCATGAGATCCAGCTGTGGGGTATTTTCTCAATTAGTGATCAAGGGGGAGAGGCCCCTTGTGGGTGGGACCATCCCTGGGCTGGTAGTCTTGGGTTCTATAAGAGAGCAGGCTGAGCAAGTCAGGGGAGGCAAGCCAGTAAAGAACATCCCTCTGTGTCCTCTGCATCAGCTCCTGCTTTTTGACCTGCTTGAGTTCCAGTCCCAACTTCCTTTAGTGATGAACAGCAATGCGGAAAGTGTAAGCTGAATAAACCCTTTCCTCCCCAACTGCTTCTTGGTCATGATGTTTGTGGAGGAATAGAAACCCTAAGACAACATCATATACAATGTGGATACTGCACAATGGGATGCAGAGAAAACAATTTCCTTCCATGTGAGTGCTAACTGGGTACTTCTACTCCACAAAGTATCTTCTCGGGATATTTTACACATGTCTACATGCATATATATATGCATGTATATGCTTACATATATAAGCACGTTTTGAACAGAGTGAGAGCACACTCAACTCTACCCTTTTCCCTCTTCATCTTGAAGATTAATGATCATGGAGATTAACTCATTGCAACACAAAAATCAAACAGCCTTCTCATTTCTCATGAGCACCTAGCACTTCATTGCCTTCGTATGACATATTCATTAATCCATATTTATAATCATAAACTAAAATTATTAATGAACATGTTTTCTCTTTCAAATAAGATATACACATGTGATACTTAACATACATTTTAATTTATCTATGAAGTAAGTTCTGGAAGTTTAATTGCTAAGACTATATGCATTTAAACTACGATGACTGCAATTCTGTCTTCCAAAAACTATTGAACCAATTTATAATTCAACCAACAATATTTAAAAGTAGTTTGCTGGGAACATTAGGTCAAGGCAAAGGTACTTGACTCCAAACCTAATAACCTGAATTTAATCCTTAAAATTCACAGAGCACATAGAGAGAACTGGCTCCCACAAAGTGGGGCCTCTGCATGCACCTCTCAGAACAAATACACACATATGTGCACACGCAGACTTGAGAGACAGAGATATGGACACACATACACAAATTAAAAGTAAAGAAACCAGCTTTCGATATCCTTACCAAAGGAACGTTACAGCTTTTTATTGTGATTCAGTGAATAGAATAACTCTTTTTGTTTTGCTTCATTCCTATGATTCCGGGGATTGGCACCCTGACCTTGCACATCCTAAGCAAACTGCCCACCACCATGCTTCATTCCCATGGCATCACACTTGTAAAAAAGTAAAGCTAAAACATTTTCAAGTGCAGTGTAGAATACGGAGTTTCTGTTAAGTGCCTGCTTCTGTGATCCGATGTTTCTTCAGCTGAGCTATTGGAAACTTTCTCATTGGTGTGTATCAGATGTTTATTGGTCAAGGAAATTAACCAGACTTTTATAATATGGGACTGCATTCCTCCCAGATACCCATCATCTCTCACTTTATCTGTGGTGCTTTGACGCATGAAGAGTTGTTGTTGTTGTTGTTAAGTAACAGAGTCAATCCAGTTTTGAATACATCACTGCAGATTACCATTAGCTCTTCTCCAAGCCAGAACTTTAGAAAAACATTCTCTCTTCCTCCACCACATTTGCCTTCCCTTTTCTAATGAAGTCTTACTGAGCTTTTCATTACAGAGAACGAAGCAGAGGCGCAACATTTTCTATGATGGCTGCCACGCTCTTAATGGCATTTGTGGATAATTACCCTTTCCTCTCATAGGCAGAAGCCTCCTTTAACAATGACAAAGACCCTTGACACTGACCCTGTTTCAGCATTCTCTCCCGGAGCCTTCCAACTCCAGTGTCATGTCATTTCAAGAACCACATGGCTACTACACACCTCACATCTGTCCCTGCTGGTCGCCTCTGTCACCAGAGGTATCTTTTCTGTGTTTGAGTTATAGCCACCTTCGCACTTCTAGAGTCACTTAGGAGAAACTCATAACTGTGATGGTGAATCTCCTCTCCAAATACAGTTGTGTTTCTCCTTTCTCCTGACTCTTTAGACTCTAGGAGTGCTGTTAAATTGTCACTGTCAGCCTGACATAGGCTTCATGTGCTGTTCATCGGTGTTTGATCATTATGTGCTGGTGTAATTGTTTCCAATTTTAAACACCCTCTTTGATTTCACTGGCATGTCTAATAATCCCTCTGAATAAACGAGACTGGCATGACGAGATATCCTCTCTTCCAATAGTGTTTAAGGGAATGTTCCCAATTTAATGAGATCTTAAAAGTAATTCTCCACCATATTATTTTTCACTCAGTTTTATAGGTCAAGATATTTTCTCCTGTTACAAAACATATAATTTTGTAAATGTCAACTTAGCCCAACTTTACTGAGATTTTGGTCAAGAATGGATATTTAATTGTTGATAGTGGTTCCCAGGGAGTGGCATCCATCCTTACAGTCATGCTGGTTGCTGGATGACTACGGGCAAGTTCAATTCTGTGTTCTCACTAAATATTCTGCAGCAGTAGTGCTTATAATACCAGTTAGACACAAGGTACTGAACATGGGTGGGTCCCACTGGCTCCTATAAGGTTCCATATAAAGTAAATGTTTGTACATTGGTTGTGTAAAAGATAGCCACCCGCTAATTAGACAGCCATAAATAAAGACATGAAGTTTAGTACCCATGAATAATCTAAACAGCCAATTAGTACTTAAGGCAAGAATGAAACTTTAAGCTGTGAACTAGTTAAGCCTTGAGTTGGTTGTATAGTCTTTTCCATCACTCTGGCTTCTGCAGATAGAGTGCCCATGTCCATCTAGGCCCATGCATGCTCTGTGAAATATTTGTTAACTTTCCTTGAGTTACAGTATGCTATCACCAGGAGATCTTGTTAAAAGTTAGCCTTGTTTCCTGATCAGTGTAAGTGCTACATTTTTAGCCCTTTTTAAGGATGGAATAAGAACTTAGGGGAAAAAAATATATCTTTTGATAGGCAGTGTTCCACTCCGTTGAACAGAATGTCACAGCTGTGCATGCTGTATCTATAAAAAGCTGCACGTTGACTTAAATCATTTATTTTTATTAAGGCATCACTAGCCTTCAGAAGAAGTGAGCCTTTGGTTCTTTATAGGATCTCAGCCTGAGATAAAACAGGAAAAGAGTTCATGTCACATCGGGAAACATTCTGCCATTGGGTATTTGAAAAAGGACTGGGCTGGAATTAGCCTGTTGTAGGTGGCCACTGGGCTTCTTGGAGTTTATAATTTAAAAATAAAAATCCTTAGCCTCATGCACAATAATGATGCTTCCCATGCCGTACTGTACACAGAGATGGTCATCCCAGAGCAGCCTTATCTGTGGAACGAGGTTCCCTGGGTATTCACAGCAAGGCCTTTTGGATGAAGATGCAGAGGTTAAGAACAACAAAGGAGAGTGGGGAAGAGGCTTGGCTACTGCACTGTGCTTCTTGAAATAGATTGGATGCTGAAGGCAGCAGCTCGGGAATCAGAAAGGGTCAAACATCAGATGATACCCAGCAGCATGAACTTGCATGGGCTGTTTCTCCTGCCTAGGTCCAGGTTTCCTTAAATGTAAGGGCAGCATGATGGCATGCCAGGCCTGGGGTCCTGCTATGAGAACCAAACAAGAAATATGTGGCATTGTCAAAAGGATGTCACTACAGTCACCTTTACTGGACAGAGAAAAGAATTCTTGGAAAATAACACTGAAGCATGAAAGGCTTGTTTCTTATACATGTAAGCCTGGATATGAGGTTTGTCTCTCCCACCTCTCTCTAGAATTACAAGAAAAGGAAGGTTTATAAATATAAGATCCAGCTAATGCACAGCCGTGGCCTCAAAGCAAAACAGGCGCCAAGACCCTCCCTGAAAACAATAACACATTTTTAAAAATATCACTGTAGAGGAAAAATATATTTGGTTTTTAGATTTTTGTTTGTTTGGTTTTTGTTTTATTTTTATTTTTTGGAAACTAATATTTTACAAAGCACTTTAAAATTTTCAAACAATAATGTATAGGCAGAGTAAAAATAATAATAATAACAGTGAGGGCTGGAGAAATGACTCAGCTCTTCCAAAGGTCCTGAGTTCAATTCCCAAAAACCACATGGTGGCTTACAACCATCTGTAATGGGGTCTGATGTCCTTTTCTGGTGTGTCTGAAGATAGCTATAGGGTGCTCATATACATAAAAATTAAAATAATTCTTTAGTAAACTAATAACAACAAAGGCTCTGTCTCACAGCTTGTGTTAGCATGGCAGCTCTAAGAACACACTTTATAACAGACATGAGTCCTCCGAAGAGGGCTGCAGTTACTGTGGACAGTGGTGGGTTTGAACTTCAGTGTCATAAAAAGGCTACGAGGTCAGAATTTAGCACTGTGTGGAGTTCTTGTGGACCCAATGCAGAACATAAAATTTATCTGCCTTTACACCTATTGTACCATCCCAAAAGGAAGGGGAAAAGAGACCCCATTTATTTCCTCTTATACTTTCACTCAACTGAGAATACTCTGCCCCAAACATAGGGGTCTCTCTCACAGTAACCAATTCCCCATCCCCCTACACTCTAACTCCATTCCAGCAACAAAGTCAGACACCCCCCCACACACACACCAAGGTAAAAGAGTCCCACAAAACTGCCCTATTCTAGATGTGTGTCAAGTCTAAGTTACATACCTTTTCCTCTGAATGACAGAGTGTACATCGGCAAGCTCTTGGCTTAATGTTTATCTGTTCATTCTAAAACTTACAGCTGGGAGACAGCCTGGTGAGAGGGACAGAGCGCTCAGTACAGAAGGCAGGGTGTAGAACTTTTTATCCTGTCTGAGAGGGACAGCTTCCACATGCTCAGCAAACCGGGAGTTCTCTGAGCCCTGTTTGGGATGCAAGGAGGCTTCATTACCTATGTGGGAAGAGGGGGATATGGATTACGTCATTATTCATTGGTGATAGACTCAACCATTGAGAGAGAGAGAGAGAGAGAGAGAGAGAGAGAGAGAGAGAATGAATAGGTTCATTGGTTTATTTCCAACACATCACATAGTCAAGGTCCCTGCCCACACAGAGCTTGTGTTGTAAGAGTATCAGCTGCACTCAGAGTACACATGAGGGTGGGTCTATACATCCCACACCTCTAACAGCAAAGTTCTGAGGTGGCCAGCCCCATCCTTAGGGACTTTCTGAAAAAAACCTTATTAATACAAAGCCAGGGTGACTGCAAGGTGCTTGTTTTGAATAACAGGACTGGTTCACACTGCCACTCCCATCACTGAATTGCAGGGATTTAGGGAGCTCTCAAGGGGAACTAAGATAAAGAACAAAATGTAAGGAACAAAATGTGTGTTTCTTATTATATGCCACAATATCACATAGTCTAATTATTAACTTTTGGTGTGTTCTCAAGAGGGCTCCACTTTGGCTCAGAAGTCATACAGCTACAGTATGTTTGAGGGAAACATGAATCAAAGGTGTAATTGGCTCAATTTCAAACATCTACTACAAGTGGGGAAGGCAGGAGAGGCCCAGTGGGGTTGGTTTGAGCACTGTATTTGACAACATTGAATTTAGAAGCTTATCAAGCTATTGGAGCAGAAATGCCCTGGGAGGTTTTTCACTACGAGCCTGCATCTCAAGAGAGAAGCCAGAGATGGATATAGGAGTGTGGGAAACATCAGTTTATGAGTACCACTTAATCCTTAGAAGCGTGGGACTCACCTGAAGAGTGGCTACTTGGAACAAGAGGTCTGAGTCCTGAGCCTGGCCTATGCTAATGTGACTTTAGTATCTTCCCCAGTCTCTCCACTATTGATGCTGTTACTGTGATGCAGAGCAATGTCTTTCTTCACTCGTCATAAAGGTCATGACCAGCACAACACTAATGTAAGAAAAGTTAAAGAAATCAACATTGCATCTAGACATCATCAATTTGCATTGGTCTTCCATTGAAGGCCAAAGGGCCTGGGGGATAATGTCCATCAGTGTCCTTAGGGTCAGTGAAGAATGGAGAGCCGCATAAAAGTGTGACCGAGTAAACAGTTGTTTGCTTCACCCGGTGGTGGACTGAGTGAGGCCAGGAATGCCAGCCTCCTCAGATTCGTCCTAGATTGTCTCCTATGCTGCATTCCTTTCTCCCACGGCAAGCCAGACTTCTCAGACGTGAGGGCTTTCAGGGAAGAGGAGCAAATGTGACCTTCGCAGGTCTCATGTTTATTTGGGTCTTTGTGCAAGGGGCAACTCTAGCTCCCATGACTCACCTCGGAAAAGAGGAATTATGACTTCTATGGCTTATTTCAGGGGAACAGAAAAAGTTCCACGTGAAACTTTACTTCTGAAACTGCTTCTGGGGCCTTCAAGTGTCCTTTTGGCCAAAGAACTGAGCACATGAAAGAACAAGCCATGCTTGTGGGTAGTGTTCTGAGCCCAACACCGCATCTTGCCATCCTAAGTTCCACGTCTGAGTGTTACGTGTCCATTATCCCTTTCCCTGAAACGCTAATACTATGGAGACAAGGAGGAACGTATCATATTTTCCCCTAGTTTCCTAAATATTTAGAAGATCGCCATTTTAGTACCTTGAGTTTGGTGGGATATGTAATCATTTATAGGACTTTTTTCTTTTAATATATAGTTCATCCTTATTTTCCATAAAGCAATTTATCTTAACTACAGTCAAAACATCCCTAATAACCTTGATTTTTTTAACCTATATAGAACAAGTTGATGGATAAATTTAATTACCAGCATGCCCTATGCTTGACCGTCCTTACTAAAAAGCAGAATTTGAAATTACTTGTGCTGGAAGACATCCATAAACATACCAGCCATGCCAACACAGTGGGGGTGCCCCTGACACAGAAGGATGGAACAACTCCGTGGTTCTTCAGTCTATCTACAGTGGTCCCCAAGTCTCCCATCATCATTTCTGTAACTGAGACTCACAAAAGAAAACTTGTGTTTCTTGATAGACCACAGGTCCCGTCATGTGTATTCTCTATTCCAGCTCCGTGAAACACAGGGATTGAGAGCAGCTGCTTCCTACTTTGTACTTGGTTCCATTGAAAACTAAAAGCCAAAGATGTAGCTGGATGGTAGAGCATCTGCTTAGCATAAGTAGTGACTTGGACCCAGTCTTCAGGACCACCAAGATGTGAAACCAAAGAAGCAAACCAACTGAAGGCAAAAGAGATGAACTCCAAGGCACAAGAGGCTTGTCTTGGCCACTCTGTGTCCTTGCTGTGACAGAATACCTAAGATGATGATGAAGACAGGAGGAAGATGTTTTACCTCAGAGTTTTACAGGTTTCAGGCCGTGGTTGGCTTGCTGTTGATCTGTCATGAGTAAAACATTATGGGAACAGGAACATGTGCTAGAGAAAGCTGCTCAGCTCAGGTAACCATGAAGTGACAAGAGAGTGAGAGAAAGAGGCCAGGCAGTGGTGGTACGTGCCTTTAATCCCAGCACTGGGGAGGCAGAGGCAGGCGGATTTCTGTGAGTTCAAGGCCAGTCTAGTAACAGAGCAAGTTCCAGGACAGCCAGGGCTACACAGAAAAACCTTGTCTATAAAAGGAGAGAGAGAGAGAGAGAGAGAGAGAGAGAGAGAGAGAGAGAGAGAGAGAGAGAGAGAGAGAGAGAGAGAGAGAGAGAGAGAGAGAGAGAGAGAGAGAGAGAGAGAGAGAGAGAGAGAGAGAGAGAGAGAATGCAGTAAGAGGAAGGGACATAGAGAACAGACAAGATATGCCCCTCCATCCAGTTGGTCACATTGAAATTAATAGTCATATTAGACTAGAAACACAGAAGTTACTTTTTCCATTTTTATGTAACACAGCATATTAATTATACATGATCTTATCTTCATGGGTTTGATTATAGACTACAACAAAAGTATTCTCTAATATTTAGGGCAACTATGAACTCATCCATGGATTCCTTGAGGACATACATCAGATCCTCGTGGATCTCCCAATAGTCTCATGTCTAAGCTGGCCGTGGTGGGACATGCCTCTAATCTCAGCACTCAGAGTCTGAGTCTACACACTAAGTTCCAGGACAGCCAGGGCTTCATGTTGACATGCTGTCTCAATAAACAAAATAATTTATGCTTTGGGGCCTGTACTGGCTAGTTTTGTGTCAACTCGACACAGCTGGAGTTATCACAGAGAAAGGAGCTTCAGTTGGGGAAATACCTCCATGAGATCTAGCTGTGGGGCATTTTCTCAATTAGTGATCAAGGGGAAAGGGCCCCTTGTGGGTGGGACCATCCCTGGGCTGATAGTCTTGGGTTCTATAAGAGAGCAGACTGAGCAAGCCAGGGGAAGCAAGCCAGGAAAGAACATCCCTCCATGGCCTCTGCATCAGCTCCTGCTTCCTGACCTGTTTGAGTTCCAGTCCTGACTTCCTTGGTGATGAACAGCAATGTGGAAGTGTAAGCTGAATAAACCCTTTCCTCCCCAACTGCTTCTTGGTTATGATATTTCTGCAGGAATAGAAACCCTGACTAAGACAGGGCCTGAGGGAATGGCTCGGTAGTGGAGCACGAGTAACTTGAGGTCCCAGGTGTACTTGCCATCTCTCTAATTTGCATCTTGGAAATCCCAAATACTAGTTTTAAACATGTGCTTTCTTAGAATAGTGAAAGCAGCTCTATTTTTTTTTCTCTCTGTGATTTTTCATGTCTCTTGAAGAGCAATAAAAAGACTAAATGAATCACAGTCTATGAAAGGTTTGCCTTGGAACCAGCAAGACCTGAGTTCCAGTTCCAGAACCCACATTAAAATAGTAAAGAAGCCCAGCATGCTGGCACATGCTTACAGATGCCAAGCATGTTGGTATATGGTTACAGACCCAATGCTAGGGCAGTAGAAATGGGTGGGTCCCTGGGCCTCACTGGCTGGCCTATCTAGTCCAGTTGGCAGGATGTAGAGCAATGAGAAACCATCAAAAATTGTGGTATCATACAGTGCACACCCACACAGATGTTCACACACAAATAAACATTGGCATATATATATATATATATATATATATATATATATATATATATATATATATATATAATATGCAAATGGATACACTTTTATTGTACTTTTTTTACCCCATTATTGTATTATTCCATGTACAAAAGCAAACAAACAAAAAACTCGCACTACCTGGCTACCTAATCACCATATGGTGTATAATATATGTCTCAGAAATTGAGTTTCCTGTGCCCTGGAGTCTGGGCTATCTGTTCTGCCCCTGCCAGTTTGGGCTGGCCATCATATCTTTCCTGAAACATTACTAAAATGGTGTCCTCCTCCTCCTCCTCCTCCTCCTCCAAAGAGGTATTATGTATTGTAATGTTCAGAGTGAGGCCCACAATTGGATGAAATATGTCCTTCCTGCCTTTGCTACCAGAGTCCCAAGGTCATAGGGAACCTGACATTGGGTAGACTTAACTTATCAAATCCAGTCACTCATTCCAGAAATCCAGCAGAAGGTCACCAGAAAGACCAGGAAAGGGATCTACTTAACGTGGGTACATTACAAAAACCAAACAAACAGAGGCTATCAGGGTGGAGGTGGGGGCGGGGCAGTCAAACCCTTTCACCTGTCTTCCAGAGTATGGACTCCAAGATTGAAGGGGCAAGAAGCAGACAGGCAGTTACACATCTTGGTCAAAGTGGGCTTTGGTCAGTCATTCCCTCAGAACTGTTTCTCTGGGGAAGTTAAAGTCCTCACCACTCAGGGCAATTCAGTTCCCATTTGGAGATGAGCTCTTTGTTTTCAGGAGCAAGCTCACTGTCCAAGGCTGACTGTTCCCAGCCAGGTAAGGGAAATTGCTAGAGATAGACAGGCTGCAATCCCAGAGCCCAGTCTAGGACAGGATGTTGTAAAGGCTCAGAAGCTGTTGATGATGTATGATGTCTCTGTAAATCTTAATGGCTCTTGGAGGGCACGGTGCATATATGTAGTGTGTCTTTGCATTTGCCCATAAGAACACATGGAGAAGCCAGAGACTGACCTGGACCTTGAATTTCAGACAGACTGCTTGCCAGGAATCCTGCCCCCTGAACCTACAATTAAAGGTGTGCTCACCACACCCAGCTTTTTTTTTTTTTGGGGGGGGGGGTGCAGCGAACTTTATTGATGGTATTCAAGAGTAGGGAGGGCTCCCTAGGCCCCTCCTGTTATTATGGTGGTCTGAGGTCGAAATTGTGAGGGAGATGCTCAGTCACACCCAGCTTTTTACCTAAGTGTCGAGGATCCAAACTCAGGTCTTACTTTAATCATTGAGCCATCTTTCCAGCTCCAAATCCTAGTGGCTCTTTATCTTGGTGTCTTTGTCCTTAAAGAGGAAGGGCTACCAGCTTCAGACTTAAATAATTAATGTACCTATGTGCAGACTAGCCAGGAAATGACCCAAAGGCTTAAGGTGGTCATAGTGTCCGACATGCTAATGAAAGCAGACCTGCTAAGCTTTACCTCGTTTTCAGTTAATCTCCAGTGACTGACAAAGTAGTCTCTCAGTTGCTGCCACACCTTTGAGAACCACATGACTCTCAAGACTCCCGGGAGGGAAGGCTTCCAAGGCAGCACTCCCATGACTTCTCTGTTTCTAGCTCGCTGCCTTTCAGGTGGTTAGCCCTGGGAATTTAGGGAGCCCACCTCCTCCATGATTTTATCCTTCAGGAAGCCACTTTTGCCCTCTAGACTGAATTCATACAGTGGCCAGGAATGGAGCCTGTTCTTTTAGTTCCTTAGCCTGAGCTGTCTTGTTGGTCAGGGTCCCAGGTACCTTAAAGTCAGCTTGCTTCTCATTTCCTGCATGGGCTTCACTGTTAATTTGGTTGGTTGGTGGTTGGTTGGTTGGTTGGTTGGTGGTTGGTTGGTTGGGTGGTTGGTGGTTGGTTGGTTGGTTGGTGGTTGGTGGTTGGTTGGTTGGATGGGTGGTTGGTGGTTAGTGGTTAGTGGTTGGTTGGTTGGTTGGTTGGTTGTTTTGTTGGTTGGTTGATTGGTTGGTTGGTGGTTGGTTGGTTGGTGGTTGGTTGGTTGGTTGGTGGTTGGTTGATTGGTTGGTTGGTGGTTGGTGGTTGGTTGGTTGATTGGTGGTTGGTGGTTGGTTGGTTGGTTGGTTGGTTGTTGTTTTGTTGGTTGGTTGGTTGGTTGGTGCTTGGTGGTTAGTGGTTGGTGGTTAGTGGTTGGTTGGTTGGTTGGATGGATGGTTGGTGGTTAGTGGTTGGTTGGTTGGTTGGTGGTTGGTTGGTTGGTTGTTTTGTTGGTTGGTTGGTTGGTTGGTAGTTGGTTGGTTGGTTGGTTGGTTGTTTTGTTGGTCAGTTGGTTGGTTGGTAGTTGGTTGGTTGGTTGGTTGGTGGTTGGTTGGTTGTTTTGTTGGTTGTTTTGTTGGTTGGTTGTTTGGTGGTTGGTGGTTGGTTGGTTGGTTGTTTTGTTGGTTGTTTTGTTGGTTGGTTGTTTGGTGGTTGGTGGTTGGTTGGTTGGTTGGTTGGTGGTTGTTTTGTTGGTTGGTTGGTGGTTGGTTGGTTGGTTGGTTGGTGGTTGGTTGGTTGTTTTGTTGGTTGGTTGGTGGTTAGTGGTTGGTTGGTTGGTTGGTGGTTGTTTTGTTGGTTGGTTGGTTGGTGGTTGGTTGGTTGGTTGGTTGGTGGTTAGTGGTTGGTGGTTAGTGGTTGGTTGGATGATTGGATGGATGGTTGGTGGTTAGTGGTTGGTTGGTTGGTTGGTTGTTTTGTTGGTTGTTTTGTTGGTTGGTTGTTTGGTGGTTAGTGGTTGGTTGGTTGGTTGGTTGGTTGGTGGTTGGTTGGTTGGTGGTTGGTTGGTTGGTGGTTGGTTGGTTGGTGGGTTGGTTGGTGGTTGGTTGGTGGTTGGTTGGTTGGTTGTTTTGTTGGTTGGTTGTTGGTTAGTGGTTGGTTGGTTGGTTGGTGGTTGTTTTGTTGCTTGGTTGGTGGTTGGTTGGTTGGTGGTTGGTTGGTGGTTGGTTGATTGTTGGTTGGTTGGTTGTTTTGTTGGTTGGTTGGTTGGTTGGTGGTTGGTTGGTTGATTGGTGGCTAGTGGTTGGTTGGTTGGTTGGTTGGTGGTTGGTTTTTTGGAAAGGCAGCTTGCAATGTCCTTTTAACAGACATAGAAAGAGCCTTTTCTCATGAAGAAAGGAAAAGTCTTCAAGCATTGGTCAAAGGTATTGCTCAATTGTAATGTGTCTACCTGTCTGATATGCATAAGGCTCTGGATTGAAACCTCAGGACCACAAACAAAGTGCTCCAATTTTTACGTAGATGTAGACAAAAGTAAATCTAAACAGTCAAATTTAAAGACCTTTTCCCTAACTTATCATACATGCTTATGCTTAAAGGCATATGTGATTTCCTAAAAAATTGTTTTAAGTGAAATTTGGTTTTAAAAATATTATTTTAGCCAGATGTGGTAGAACATGGGAACATGCCTCTAATCTCTATAGTCAGGAAGATGATAGGGGTAAGGAGAATTTCCTGACAACCTGGGGTCCCTAGGAAGACCCTGACACAGCAAAGCAACACAGAAGGAGAAGAAAGAGGAAAATAGATTACCTTTAGTCTAGCTGAAATTTAGAATGATCTGTGTAAATTGTTTGAAAATACTATTTTCTATTTAATTATCCATTTATTCGTTGGAAATTAAAATTTTAAAATTAAGTGACTGAATTGAACACAGTATTCTAAAATAACAATTAAACATAATTACAAAATTTCCTAAACTTTAGAAAGAAAAATAACCAACATTTCACGATACTGAAGAGATTGGCTCAACACTTAAGAGCACTGACTGTTCTCTCATAGGACCCAAGGTCAATTCCCAGCATCAACATGGTGACTTACAATCATTTGAGACCTTAGTTCCAGGGGATTCCATGTCTTCTTCTGGCTTCTGTGAACACCACATGACCCACAGCCATCTTTATAGGCAAAACACACACACACACACACACACACACACACATATATATATATATATATATATATATATATATATATATATCAGAATAAAATAATATTAAGTAATTTTTTTTTAATTAAAAGAAAGATAACCAGCATCTCTTTCTCTGGGGTTCAGATGTCTTATTTTAAATGTAAGGTCCTTCAGACTTGCGGCATTTAATCCTGAGAACAAAATAATGTCGATGCTTTCTTTTCTTTCCAGTACACGATAGCTACTGGTCAGGACTGGCAGCTTTACCGGGTTAGTTCCTCAACTTTGCTACCTTACAGCATGTATCGTTACGTTACGATTCCTTTATAATTTTCCCATTTCCTAGTAAGATTTCTCAGGTTATTTCCATGTTTTAAAAGAAAGTCTATTGTTTGAATGTTCTATTACTCATCGTTTATGGAACTAATTCTAGATAAGCTGCACAGGATAGGAATTGGGGGAATTATTTTTCAGTACCATTTTATCTATAGAAAATATGAGTAGACTTTGAGTTCAAAACCAACTCGGGCTACATAGTAGAAAGCAAAAGGACAAAATAAAAATTTGTTTGTACATATATACGTGTGTGTTAAGTGATTAGATGCCAATTAATGAAGGCAAATTTATTCTGTATGCTGGGGCAACATTGGGATACAAAAATAAACACAAGTATGCTTTTAGGGTGCTTATGTTAAAAAAGTGTAACAGATGTTTGTCATGAAAACAAATACTGGACTGCAATGGTGCCATGCCCTCTAAGGCACTACTAGGGTGTGCAATAAGGATCTTGCTAGGAGATGTGAAGAAGGTTCTTCATCATCATCATCATCACCACCACCACCACCACATCATCATCATCATCATCATCATCATCATCAGAAAAGACCAATTCCATGTTAATTTGAATCCTTCAAATACATTTTCCTGCTGCAGCTGCATCTATTGTTGGACAGAAGCATACATGCTAAGAGCAGGGCAAAGATGTGCAGAGAATTTGAGAGCACACTGAGAAATACCATTTTCCCTCAACAGAATAAGAGTTCATTGCCATGCCCTTCTCCCATTGCCTTATCAATGCAGAGCTCACTAGGACAGCAGTTTTCTCTATGCAACACTGGGTATGATGCATTCTTTCTTGATGTGGGTGATAATGGTTCCCCAGGCACATGATTTGTAATTACTTGCTAACCTAAATTCTAAATTCTCTCTCTCTCTCTCTCTCTCTCTCTCTCTCTCTCTCTCTCTCTGTGTGTGTGTGTGTGTGTGTGTGTGTGTGTGTGTGTAATGTGCATGTTCATGTGTGTGTGTGTAATGTGCATGTTCATGTGTGTGTGTGTGTATACACATTTATATATGAGTAACACACATAATAACTCAAATGTATGTGGGGCTAAAGGCAGGTAGGCAGTTCTTTATCGATCTCTATTTCTCTTCTCTGAACCTGGCACTGACTGATTGTCTAGTCTGACTGCCCAGAGAGTTCCAGGGACCCACCTGTCTCCCCTCTCCAGCTCTAGGGTTACACACTTGGGATGCTCCAGCAGCGTTTACAGGGGTCCTGGGACTCTCTACTCAGATCCCCGAGCTTGTCTGGCAACAGCTTTACATACTGAACCATCCCCTTACTCCATGTAGAGCATACTCAGCTGCATACACAGGGAGGAGACAGGGAGTGGTGGGCGTCAGGCTGCATCGCTTGGTCTATAAGAGCAGATCAAAAGGCTCGTGAAAGCACAGGCCTTGATAGCAAAAAAGAAGCGCTGTCCTATCATGTCACACACTGGACANCTAAATCAACAAGCTGTGGAATGCTCTGGCTTTTGCTAGTTGCCCATCTGTGCGGATATACCCTGAACCAAAGTTATGCTAGGAAACTTCTATTCCATATGCTAACTCTGTGTCACATGACCAAGGAACGCTACCCAACAGTGTCTGCGTGGGCCATGCAAATGCCCAGCTCTGTCTTCCACCCATTGCCCATTACAGTCATGCCATGTGTGAATGACTTCAGCTGCTCCAGTTTATGACAGGCTGTAAGAAGGGAAGACAGGAATCACATATCATTGTTGCTAACGGGTGGCTTTCTGTTTTTCAGCGCCGACTGGGAGATGCAGCAAAGAAAGCCATCAGCAAGCTCCAGGTCAGGACCATCAGGAAGGGTGACAAGGTGAGAGACTCTTTCCTTTGGTGAGGACATTCAAGGACCTCTCTGCAAAGTAGAAGACAGAGAGGAAAGGGAAGGGGAGATCGATGGAAATCTCTGTTGTCTGTACACATCAAGCACTTAAACTGCTTTTATTAAACATGGTGTTTAGAAAATACATGCAGTTCATTGGCAACAAAATATGAGAAATTATGAAGGTAAGTGTTCAACAATAGCCAAATACAGTCAGTGTCAGTCCCTTTCAAAAAATGAATGGATTAAGAAAATGTGATACGTACACATAGTGGAGTGTTATTGAGACATTAAGAAGAACAAAAATACATCATTTGCAGGATAAGAGATGAAACTATTATATCCAGCATGAAAAGCAAGGTGCAGAAAGATGACTACACCACATTTTCTCTCATATTCCGATCTAGCTTTTGCAAGAGGACTTGGAAATAGAGGGGGTCCCTGCTTGAGAAAAAGATGAGGAGCCATGGAAAGAATGGAAAGAAAAGAAGGGGAGGTTGTGGGAAGTTCACAAAAACTGAAGTGTAGGCGATACACACGTGCCAAAATGTCACAGTGAAAGCCAGCATCATATGCAATAGATATGTGCTTCAAAGGTTATGTGAGAAGTCATCTGTGGAAGCTTATGCCCTTACTCCCAGTGCTCAGGAAGCACAGGCAGGGGGATGTCTGGGGGCTCCAACCAGCCTGGGCTACATAGTGAGTTCCAGACTAGCCAGGATTTCATAAGACCCTGTCTCAGGAAAAAAAAAGTGTGACTGTGGTGAACACAGGAAAGTGTCCCTTGAAACATGTGACAAAATGAGTCTTAAGTTTCAGCTGAAGCTTTCTAGCAGTCAATATAAAATGGAAAACAGGGGAAAAATGTTCAATATTTCAATCAGTATTTGCTTACCCTATTTCAAGTGATTACTCTTAATATGACTCATGAAAGTTTTCCCAAAGTCCTTGGAAAGAAGGTGGGTTTCCTGCTGAGCTGTGCTCACCACAAGTTTAAAGTATAAATGCACAAATGATGTTTAGCTCTTCTGAACTTTACCACTTAGAACCTCAAAGTCACAGCATATCCTTTGTCACTGTAAAATAATGGCATGAAGCCAAAGGTCATCACACACCTTCAGGAAGGGTCAAAAGGCCGACAGTCCAAGCCTGTGGGTTCTAAGGATGACTTAGTAAAGGGTGACAGTCCATAGGCTCAGTACTCTCTGGTGATCAGGAATGGACTCACGTGCACATCAGGTGCTGTCTCTACTCTGCATAGCTGATTTGTCTCACATGTTATATGCCATCAGTTTAAATAATATGAGAATGATGCTGAGATTAATAAGGGAAACTTCATTTAAAAGGATAACCAAGGCCATGGGACAATGGCTTCTTTGGAAAAAATGCTTGCCCTGGCTGAGTTTGATCCCCAACACTCCTATCGAAGTGAGATGTGGTGAGGCTTGCTTGTTGGAATAGAGTCAGGAGGAGGCTGGAACCAGTCAGTCCAGCCAAGCAGGAAAGCCCAAGGTTCAGTGAGAGACTCCATCTCAAAAATAAATAAGTAAATAAATAAATAAGGTTTGAGAGCAACTCTGATGCACACCCAGGTTCCCTCACATGAACGCCTATACAAACCCAATTTTCATCTGTGTCTTTCCCTACTCAATAGAGAGGAAAGTGTGCCAGCATGATGGCATATGTAAGCCATGAGGTACCGCTTTTAGGTTTGCATACAGAAAAAAAAAAAAAAACAATCGAAACTATTTTTATTTACATGTAATATACACTTTAGATGCCAGAGGACCGCATAGATTCTAAGTCATTCTGATAAATATCACTCCTCAGAGTGAGGAAAGAGATTTATAGCATTTTCGGAACAGCGCTTGTGAATGACACTTTCCTCACAGAAGCTCTCAGAGTAGAAACAAGGGACAGCTTGAAGGGATGGAAACTAAGCCAAGTGGGTGAATTATTGATGGGGCAGACCGTGCTGCTGAGGGGCTGGCCCCAGGCGAGCTCCCCTGGGTTTATGGCAGTGTCTGCTCAGTTTGGAAGCTAAAGTTGGCCCTTCTGCTTCTTCTGTTGCAGGAAACAGAGTCCGATTTTGATAACTGTGCAGTCTGCATAGAGGGGTACAAGCCCAACGATGTGGTCAGGATCCTGCCCTGTCGGTGAGTAGTGCAGTTGCCGGCTCTGGCGCGGAGGGGACAGAAGCCTCTATGTTGGCATTGCAAACAAGCAAACACTTCTTTGCCTGCAGCTTTGTTCCTGAAAAACATACTACCACATGAAAATAGGACCCTTTCTTATCCCCCTTGCATGAAAGGCAGACCTGACAAGACAGCGGGCATCCATACATACTGTGTGTGTGGAGGAAGCTCCTTGGATATATCTCTCAGTAACGCTCAGAATCACTTCTGACTTCTATCGGTTCTATATCAACTAAAATAGCAAAGTCTAAAGCTGCTGTGAATGACCAGGACACTCAGCGACTTGAATATGACCAGCAGGAAACAGAGAGCCAGAGGCATATTCATTCCATTTACCTTCAGTTTTACCAATGGAGGTCAGATTCCCACAGAATTCTGTTCTGGAATGTGAGGGAACATTCTAGCATGTAGACTTTGAAAAACTCCCCCAGGCCCCTAAGGATGCTCCAATCCCTTTAAATTTTCTCCCTAAGTCTAAGTCGCCATTACAGTGCCTGGTGTTTTCTTTGAACATCCTAATTAAGTCAAGTAAGGTAGAGTTGTGTAAGAGCCACATTTCTCATAGAAAATCCTTTTTTAGTTGCACCTGCGCAAGTGTCCTAAAAATAAAAATGTAATTGACTCAACGAAAGGTACTTCATGTAGAGAAAATGGTTTGCAAAATTCCTGAGTTTAAAAGTATATTAAGCAGAAAAGAGTATAACACAGAGATATATGCACAATTTATCACTTTCCACCAAAGAATACAAGCGTTAAAACTGTTTATTAGAAATACAAATGGAATAAAAAAGCATCCAGGGAATTGGTTTAATAATCTCAAGAGGACGAAGAAGTGACCAAGACAATGAATAAAAAGACTGGGTGCGCAGATGGGACTCAGCATCTCTCAGGAGATCCTTCTTGACGCGCTCACAGCAGTAGCCTGCTAGGAAAGTGGGAGCAGGAAGGCTCTCCACGCAGAACCTGCAAGTGTGGGTAGATTGCCTCAGTTTACAGACATCTGACTGTCCTTAAAGTGGTCCCACAAACTGGGTCACATCGAAACTTCACAATTTCCTGTGTATGAGCACACTCACTCTGAGAACATTCTTAATTTATCTATCTATCTATCTATCTATCTATCTATCTATCTATCTATCTATCTATCTATCTCTCTGTGTGTGTGTGTTTGTTTAAGGGGTTGCACAGAAACCACAGCAGGCATGTGGCAGTCGGAGGGTAGCTTCTGGGTGTCAGCTCTTTCCTTCTGCCATATGGGTCCTGGGAATGGAACTCAGGTCACCAGGATTGATGGCAAGCACCTTTTCCCACTGAGCTGACCCCTGACCCATAATTATATTCTTTCTAGACATCATCCAGTGCACAGGCAGTGATTTCCAGAATGGCTATGAAGGATCACTAGTGTGAGGATGATAAGAACCCCCTCTGCTCATATCTTACCTTGGGGGTTTGGAGTTTTGGGGTGAGAAGCAGGTCAGATGTTTCCCTTGCTCCCCTTCCTGCAGATCCTGAGCTGTTAGTCCCCACTAACAGATGCCAATGACCACGTAAATGTCTGCTTTTGTTTCTGACACTTCAATGTAATGAACAAGATCTGTTTTCAAGAATTATATATACCATCTCATTTGCTCTCCTGCTCGTCCTATAAAAAGTACTTGACTCATCTAAAGCTTTATCATAACTATATGTTGTGGATCTACGTGAAACTGCACAGTCGTGGTGTGATTTCCCGTAGCCTGATTCAGGGTCTACTTATGACAAGTTACATTTCTTTAACAAGATTCAACTTTTTCTTATTAATGCAGATCTCCTTTTAGCATTTTAAAAAAAATTAATCCAAAGAGCTGGCATTTTACTGCTTACCATTAAAAGCAGTTTTGGGGAGCTCAGCTTTATCGATATCAGTCTTCCCTTAGGCTGCTGCGAGTGGCTTCAGGTCTCTGCTTTTCTGTGGTTGTTTTGTTTCCAAGCCCACGCATTGAGCTTTCCCGGTATTATACCTGTGTTCATTCTTCGAGAATTTCATATCTACACACAGTGTGCTTCGATCATGTTCGCCTCCCCTGACTCCATCATGCTTCCCACTCCTTCCCCCTCTGTCCCCAAGTCCCCTTTTCCTTCTGTCTTTTGTTTCATAGCTCACCAAGTCCAACTTCTACTGCGCATACACTCATGAGTGTGGACCATCCACCGAAACATTGTTGGCCTGCTAAGGACTAAACCCTGAAAGAGAATTGACTCTCCTTTTCCCAGGAGCCATCGGTTGTCCATAGCTCCTGTTAGTGGTGGATGCTTCTGAGCCCCTCCCCTCACTATGTGGAGGGATGATTGGTTTGATCCTGTGTACTCTTGCGCAGGCAACCGTGGCTGGCATTCCTGAGTGCAGTGGTCCTGTCATGTCCAGAAACATGTCTTCCCAGGCTCTCACTCTTGCCTTCCCTGACCACTGTCCCTTACAATCTTCCCACCCTTTCTTCCATCATGGTCTATGAACCTTGGGAGGGTCACACATTGATTCTGTATTCCTCAAGTGCCTTGCTCGCAGTCATTATCTTCTTATTATAGACCCTGCTTTAAGTGACAGAGCACACCAAGCATTACCCATCGTGAGTTACGCCCCATCTTACACTTGTCACACATAAGCACTATCTGAATAGCTCATGTGTGGTTTTCCATGCTGGTTTTAAAGTCAAGGTACTTCTATGACTGTCGCTGGCTTCTCGCAGGCGGTGTGTGCTAATGGATGCTAACAATCAGACGTAGTAGTGTTTGCTCCTTTGCTCCATCATTTCCTCTGGAGTGTTAGTGAACCTTTGCTCCCATGAGTGTGACACTCCCTCGCCTAGTTTTCCCAGGCTTATTCATCCATGGAATTGTTTGTACATCTTTGGAGTAAAAGCTACTTCAAAAATAATTCCAGTGTATAATATGTCTCTACATTCTGTGGCCTCATAATTCCTGAATACTGTAGATATCACCACTGTTTGGGTGTCTTTCCAGTTATCCATGTGTGCACTTACACCATGATAGTTTCCAACGTGTGCTATTGTCCTCTGTCTCTGAGAATTCTACATAAGCTATGGCAAGTAAATAAAGCCTCCTTTCTCATCTGTCATCGTGGTAATTATTAAGGTGAAGTCATATACATCCATGCCAGCCCTTTCTTAACCCTCTCCCTTTCTTCATCCAGGTCTTCTCTAACACATGAACATAAGGCTCCATTGATGTGAACCTGGGCCTGTGCGCACAGTGTGAGGGACAGACACGCAGTGGCTTGCTCAGCCAGTTGGCTACAGCCACTTCTAACTTTTGTGACTTGGATTTGATCCCAATTCATCACTGAGGCATTTTCCAGGAAACATGGGTTTTGCTATGTCGTATACATATCAAGATGTGCACAATGCCACATTTTGAGTTGGGCTTGTGAATTAGACTAGAGCTTGTGATTATGATTCTTAGCCACAGAACATATCTTCCTGAAGCACTGTATTGATCTTCATTGTCTTCTCCTATCCAGAGAATGAATAATGTTCTTTGCTTCTTTTAACCTATCACCTACCTGCTCTTTTTCCCAGTGGTTATTTCTTTCAGCCCACTTATCTGTCTGTGTTCAAAGACACAAAATTTCAAGAAGAATGTGTATTCCTTAGGTGGATCAGATGTCCACGTTTGTATAAGGCAAAACAATGTGTTTTTCTTGCCAGTGTCCCTATAAAATTCTTTCCTATCTTTAATATATCGCCATTTGGTGGGGGCATTACTGTGTTTTCTTTTAATCTGGCAGTCTCTTCCACAGCTGGGGACAACTTCAAAAATGTCCTGTTAATAAGCGAGCCTTGTGATGAGCTTGTAGTACATGAGCAACTCCTTTGGAACAACAAATACTGTATAGCAGAAACAGTAGGAGGTACCACATATGGGATGGAAAGTAGAGTGATCTTGTGAAAAACAGAAATTCCAGTGGATAATCAGGAAACATCATGATGTGGGTGTCCACAATGACAAATTTCTGCAAATATGATAGGGCTAATACCACAATGGATTTAAGAAATAATAATAATAATAATAATAATAATAATAATAATAATAATGAGGAGGAGGAAGAGGGAGGAGGAGGAGGAGGAGGAGGAGGAGGAGGAGGAGGAAAAGAAAACATCCCTTTGGTTTATTTTCCCTTATTAAGATTTATTTTTAGGAGAGAGAGAGACAGAGAGAGAGAGAGAGAGAGAGAGAGAGAGAGAGAGAGAGAAGGAAAATCTTTATTTACTTTTATTTTACATATATATGAGTATCTTGCCTACATGTATGTCTGTGCACCACATTCATACAGTTGCCATTGAAACCAGAAGAGAGTGTCAGGTCCCCTGGAACTGGAGTCATTTGTTAACCTTTTGTGGATGCTGGGAACCAAACCTGGGTCCTCTGCAAGAGCAGTGGTGCCTTTAACCACTGAGCCATCTCTCTAGCTCTGATATCTCTTTATATTTTTAATCCAGGTTTGATTATCTCAGATACCCTCATTATAGAAATGTTTTGTAGAATAAAATATTTGAATATCTGCTTAGCTCCTGCACGTGGGTGAGAGCCACTGTCATTTTCTCACGTTTCTTCCCTTTGCCTCTCATCCTCACTTTTTGGGAATACTGTTGTCAACATCTTCAATGCCCTGGTCTTCCTGATTATTGTAAGAATTTTCCAGAAGGAGTACTAAGCTATTTGTAGCTCATTTTGACCTTCCTTTGGGCTCTGGGGCAAGGACCAGAAGTTAATCAAGCTCTTGCTTGCATAAATCACCCCAAAAGCCTTGGGATGCCAAGGGTTTTGTCGAAAGAGCTTTTACTTCAAAAGCCTGTCGTGGCCTGGGTGGAATTTTCCACTGAGGTAAGCCATGAATGCACCCCATTCTCCTGAACTTATTTCTTAGTAATCCACTAGGAAGGTGTTCACAGTCACGTTCCACCCCCACGGAAGAGGCAGAAAAACAGTTTCTCACACATGGATGTGCTGCTGGTCACGTGGATGAAACCATGCGACCCACTGGCTTATTACCTCAGAGTCTGATTGCTAAATAAAGCTTTATACACCTCAAGGTTCTCTCTGGTGGCTGTCCTCTGACTTTCCTGTTGTTTACAAGCAACTGTCTGTACCTATGGCGGAGGGGGACTCTAAGCATGAGTCTTCCGAATGGGAAAGAGATCTTTCTATTGAAGCGGGGGAGGGAAAATGAAGATAATTAGCCGCTAGCAAGCTGTCCTGGAGTCACTAGAGTCAGGAAGCGTTCTGCTGATGGCTATCAATGCCGCACCTAACCCAGAAGAGTCGGGGATGAGTGTCCAGAGACCTGTGCTCTCACGGTGTCACTGCAGGGGCGGAGTTTGGGGGCTTCTGGCACTTCTCAGCGAGGCAGATGCCAGTTTTTCCCCCAAGTCACGTCACCTAGTAAATCAGGCAAACTTGGAATGTACGTCTGGGCTTGTTTGGAAAGTTTACACCATACACTCTCCCTTCTGGTCATTTCCTGCTGTGTGGTTGACCGTGAATGGTGCTGACCTACATCATTATTCAACCATCACCACCACCCACTGGGAGAACGGAATCGTCTACCACACTGAAACCCTGGGTCCCCTGAAACACAGCTACCACTCAAAAATACCATGTCCCCCACTGGGAGGTTTTTGTGTGGTTTGGGGTTATAGCCCAAATACCCTTAAAACTGAAGTCATAAGATTTCCTGAATTCATGTGGGAGAAAACATAGTGCCTCCACCAAAAAGTCTGAACAGTGTGTGTGGCAGGCAAACCTTCTAGAAGGTTTGTTCACCATGTCTCAAAAGTTTACCTACCTGCTTCCAACCAAGCTTTCCTGAACTTTATAAACTACCCACTTGGGGTGGAGAGATGGTTCCGAATGTAAAGCACATACCACACAAGCAAGAAAGTAGGATCTCCGATCCAAAAAACGAACATAAAAGCCAAGAAGGAATGGTGGCCCTGCTCTACATCCAACCTTTGGAAAGCAAAGAGTAGGCTGTCTAGCTGCATTAGGATCAGCAAGCTCTGGATTCAACTGAGAGACCCTGCCTCGGTGAATAAGTGGGGAGCAATTGAGAAAGTTACCCAGTGCCAGACTTGAGCCTCCAGGAACACACAAACACACACACAAAGGCATCTACATGTATGCACACTACATATACACACAAACATATAAATGCATAACAGAGTCCACCCACAGTCCTTAAAAACTGTTGTTCACACCGTGGGTCCCAGATGATAGTAAAAGGTAAAATCAAATTAGATTCTGCCATTCCAGTACAGACTCCCACTTAGGGCAAAAGGGTCGTTCACTCACGATATACAGTAGACACATGAGCATAATAAACACTCTAAATGAAAATTTATGGCCTGCTGTAAAAAGGAACATCCTTTTAATATTTGATAACTGGAAGAATCACAAGCAAGTGGTCCAAACATTCAAACCAGAACTGCCCTTAATATTTAAAACCCGGGGGCCAGTCTGACCATAAGATGATTCTAAGGCATTGAACGTCCATAAGAACAGGAAAGCCAAGACCCTTATAGCAAAAGAATGTTATAAAATGCTGTGAATGGCTGAGGAGCCCCATAGCTCATACAGTAGGAGACAAAGGAACATTTTCCAGTCAGGCAGGAACAGTCTGACCTAAGTTGACCCCTCTCTTCCTCATGCATATTCCTGGTCAGGAATAGACATCTTCTATGTCATTTTATTTGGGAAAATATCATAGCTAGGCCTGTAGAAATGACTCGGTGCTTAAGAGCACATACTGGCCTTGTAGAGGACCCAACTTCAGTCCCCAGCACCCATGTCTGGCAGCTCACAACCTTCTATAACCCCAGCTCCGGGGTTACCCATAGTCTCTGGCTTCCAAGGTCACCTGCACTCATGTGCGTATACCCCCACACACATACAGCACACACACATGTATTTAAAATTAAGTCTTTAAAATATTAATGGCTGTTAATTATATCCATCAGATTTGACTTAATTATGGTCTTGTTATGAAAATTAGATTATAGAACATTCTTTTTATGGTTATTTACTTATAGCTATTCAAATTGTTTATATCCATTCATTTATTGTTTGTGGCAGGGGTCATATGCATGTGCACTGGCACACAGTTTATGATAATCCATTTTCTCTTTCTGCTACCTACCAGCCCAGATGTGTTTTGCTTTGTTTTGTTTTTAAAACATAGCTTTCAAGGGTCCCATGGCTCACTTGGAAAATTGTTGAAAATAGAATATATACATATACATATATGTGTGTGTGTGTGTGTATTAAAACTAACAAAGAAAATAACATCATTCTTAGAACTAACAGGTATTGCATGCATACTTTAAATACTATGTAGTCGACAGTTGAAACTATGTAATTCTAAAGTCTCAGCTACTTAAAAGTAAGCACATCCTTGTACCTTTAGAAATTACTTTAAAATGGGTAGGTGATAACGTGAGAGTCCACTCTTTGCATTGATTTAAGTCAATTGCTCAGCTTTTAATTTGCTTTCAATATTTCATCATTCTGAAATCATAAAGTTTGTGGTTCTAAATTTAGTCATAGGATACACTCTTCAAAGTTGATTTATTGGGTCCAGTGTGATGTGGAAGTATCTTGAGAAGTTTTCTCAAATTGCTTTCTTGGAAGATAGTAATGATTGACAGCTCACTAGCTGCATGGGGCAGGGTGTTTCATTAGTGCCCACTGGAACTACAAAGTTGTACTTTATAAATAGTCTCTCTCTCCTGATAGGCAAATATTGGGATATTTAATTCCTGTTTTGATTTATTTCTCTGAGATACTGCCTTTCGCTACTGGTCAGAATATGAAAACGACCATACTTTTTTTTAACTTATTTTATTAGATATTTTCTTCATTTACATTTCAAATGCTATCCTGAATGTCCCCTATACCCTCCCCCCACCCTGCTCCCCTCCCCACCCACTCCCACTTCTTGGTCCTGGCGTTCCCCTGTATGGGGCATATAAAGTTTGCAAGACCAAGGGGCATCTCTTGCCAATGATGGCTGACTAGGCCATCTTCTGCTATATATGCAGCTAGAGACACGAGCTCTGGGGGTACTAGTTAGTTCATATTGTTGTTTCACCTATAGTTCAACCATACTTTTAACTATAAGAAAATCATCTAACAGGTTTGGGTCATCTATCCAGTGGAATACTTCTTAGCAATCAAAAGAAGCTGCTGATGTTCAGCGAGGCACAGATAATTGGAGAAGCATTATTCTGAGCACAAGATATCCCGGGGGGGGGGGGAGAACTACTTTGTAATTCTGTATGCATGAAATAATAACAAGGGATGGAGGTCAGATTGCCACTTGTGTGGCAGAATGTGGTTATTGACTATGAGCAGGAAAGGACTTGCTGGGGTGACTGAGTGATGTGCCTGTGTACCCAGGTGCTAGGCATGCCCATACCTGAAGGGCACTGTGTGTGCAAAAGGCATGACTTGTACTGCATTACAACTTTATTTAAAGTAATTCCATAGCACTCCCATAAACTTTATACAGTGGTTGAAATCACATTACATTCAAGTAGAAACTTGGCTGGTGGTAGTTCTTTAACCATTTTTCTCTGACTACTTCAGATGTTTATGTGCATAGCTCTTCAGATGCATAGCTTCCATAAAAGCCAGTGACTACATATCACTTAAGGAAGGAAATAATGGAAAGAAGCATGAAAAAAGGTAGCCAGGCTGGGAGACCTCAATGTGCTCACTGTGTCATCTATAACAAAACAAAGGTAACTTAAGAACAAGATCCTGAGTTCGAGGCCAGCCTGGTATACAAAGTGAGTTCCAGGACAGCCAGAGCTATACATACAGCTAAACCCTGTCTCAAAAAAAAAAAAAAAAAACAAAAAAAAGAACAAGATCCTGTACTGTAGTAACCCCATTAAATATGGCATTCAAGTGTCCTGGTCCCTGGTCACATTCATCAACTAGACACACAGGATGAATGCCAGCTAGCTTTGCTGCTCTGGCCAAGTGGTATAATTAGACCAGGGTCAAGTTCTAAGGACAGAGCCTTCGTCTAACTTAAAGTCAGGGCCCGGCAGTTACCTCCCAACCCGAATTCTCAGACTCTGCCACTGGACTTTAAAAAGGTTAGCCATAGCCTGGCAGTGGTGGCGCACGCCTTTAGTCCTAGCACTCGGGAGGCAGAGGCAGGCAGATTTCTGAGTTCAAGGCCAGCCTGGTCTACAGAGTGAGTTCCAGGACAGCCAGAGCTATACAAGAAACCCTGTCTTGGAAAAGAAAAAAGAAAAACAAACAAAAAGGTTAGCCTTTTAATTTTGTTGGGTTTTCTTCCGTGCTGTTTAAACACCACAGGAAAGAGAGACAGCTGGGTAAAATAAACAGTTATCAGAAGAGCTAAACTCTGAGGAGCATTCTTCACTTTACAAATCACTTGTACATTATTTTCTAATCTAATACCTCACAAGAGCCTACAATATACACAGGACAAGTACCGCAATGGCCTCTGGATTTCACTAAAGGAAAACTTGAACCTTTTCTTTGGTCGCCCAGAGCCTCAGCGTGTTTTCCCCTCCAAGTCCATGTCCCCTCTGCTGCAGCCCTGGCTGTGACCGTGACACCCCCCCCCCCCCGCTCAACCCTGCTCTGATCCGGGCAGAAGGGGTGATTCGGAATGAAAAGCACCTTTGCTTTGGCTGAAAAATCTACATCCAATACCCAAGTTACTCTAAACCAAACAGCTAAGACCCCGTGGAAACCAGAGTAAACCTACCGGCCCTCAAAACTCTTGTTCTCTTTCTCCTCTTAATCTGCCCGCTTCTCTGTCTCTCGATTTTCTGAACCTCTCTCCCTCCATCCTCCCCCTCTCTCCTTTCGTCATTTTCTGAACCTCTCTCCCTCCATCCTCCCTTCCTCTCTCTACTCTCCCTATCATCTTCTCTTTTCCCTCTCCCTCTTTCCCTTCATTCGTCTCTTCCATGTGGGTGCAGAGACTAGAAGCTGGGTCTTATAGAAAAACAGCCAGTGCCCTTACCTGCAGCGCCCTCTCTTCAACCTCCAGAACCACAAAAATCTTAGTTCTGGGTGGTGGTGTCAAGGAGTCTCTAAAAGTGGATGAGGAGGGGAAGGACAGAAATGTCCAGGGGAGAACAGAAATGTCATCTAACTGGGCAGGAAATCAGACAGCGGGTGAACAGCAGAAAGCACTGGGTGTGGGAATGAATGTGACCTGGTTTATCATGACTACTAAGGGCCCTGTGGACCTACTCACATCTCAATAGCACTGTGTGGTTCTGCATCCTCAGTGTCTTCATTACTATTCTGTTGTTGGAATAAAATACCCCCACAACTCAGAGGAAGGGCTTATTATGGCTTACGGTTTCGGGATAACACAGTCATCATGATGAGGAAGATGTGAGACCTGCAGAAAGCTGAGCCACGCTGCAGCCACACTCAGGAAGCAGAGAGGACAGTGCTAATAGGGTTGTTGACAATTTACAGTTGAGGAATGCTAGCACTTACATTTCGTTGTGTTTGGCTGGAGTCTATTTTTTATTAGGGGGTTTTATCTTAGACAGAATCTTTATATGTAGCACAGGTTGGCTTTGAACTAATGATTCTTCTGCATTGGTTTCCTGGTTGCTGGGCTTATAGATGTGTGGTATGATAACTTAAAGCTCGCTCTCTCTCTCTCTCTCTCTCTCTCTCTCTCACACACACACACACACACACACACACATATACTGAAGGGATGAGGGAAGAGAGAGAGAGAGAGAGAGAGAGAGAGAGAGAGAGAGAGAGAGAGAGAGACTTTCCCTTAAAAGCTACATTCCCATAAGATAAAATGTTACCCTTTATACCGATTATAACTGAGTCTTGGAGTCCTGAGATGATTTCCTAAGATTGAAGTGAGAAAAAGGCCTCCTGTCTAAGAGTGTGAACTCTCGATGGTTTTTCTACTGTATATAAGAAGGACCCACAAGGGAACTGTGGTACTTCTGTGAAGGGAGGGACCATGTCTTAGTCATGTGACTTATGTACTTAGTCCTAGTACAGAACAGAATAGAAAGGAGTGACATAATAAGTGCTCTGTTTTCAGAAGATAAATCTGGCAGCACTGAGTAGGAGGGAGATCTGTTCTCTGTGAAAGCCTGACAGCATAGGGAGACATTTAGATGCTCCTGCAGTAACGAGAAAAGTCATGAGGTGATCGGCGGGGAGTGGCAGTATAAAAAGAAAGGAGGAGGAGGAGGAAAGGAAAGAAGGAAGGAAGGAGGGAGGGAGGGAGGGAGGGAGGGAGGGAGGAAGGAAGGAAGGAAGGAAGGAAGGAAGGAAGGAAGGAAGGAAGGAAGGAAGGAAGGAAGGAAGGAAGGAAGGAAGGAAGGAAGGAAGGAAATAAATGAGGCAGAGGAGAAAGAGAATAGAGTTGATAGTGAATAGAGTTGATAGTCATGTGCAGGTGGGGAAGAGCATTGGGTCCTTCAATAAATAAATACACACTCCCACAGAAAATGTTTCATGATCATCAGCTCTGTCAGGAACCGTTATCAATACCAAGGGTGCCGTAATGGGAAGCAAATGAGGACTTGGCTCTCGTGGAACTTGTATACTCATTGAAAGATGTGCCGGTGAGGGATCTACAGAGGAACAGACCCAATAGAAGAGACACAGAGAGAGATGACAGCAAGACGGGGAGACGGAGGAGAACATAAAGACAAGAGATGGAGGGAGATTTCAAGGATTCGGACTGCCTGGGTGTAGTGCTCACAGGTCTGAAGTTGCTCTCCAGGGTGGGTCATGGGCTGTGCACTTTTGGGCAGGAGTTGATGCTTCCTATTCCAAGGCAGGATATCTTCTCTGGGAAAGCTTCACGTGGTTGAGACCCTTCAAGTGCTTGGATAAGATCCACCTAGATCAGAAGATTATCTACCCACATCTTCCGAGCAGTTACTAGGCTGGTGTTGATTGAACAACCAGGCAGCATAGCATTACTGAGGAGAAACAAGTGAAGGGCAATACTGTGAGGAGTGACTGGTGGCTCCCGTGGAGTCAACGGTCGGGCCTTCCATGCTTGAGTGACAGATCCCCCATTTCAAAGATGGTTGAGGACATTAAGCAACTTGTCTAAGTGTTAAAAAGGGCTAAAGACTGTTCCTGCTGCCATCGGGTCTCCCATATATGTGCAGAAAACACGTGACAGATCTAACATCCAAGAATAGTCAAAGGGACCAAAATGGCTGGCTTCTGCAACACAAGAGGGTTAATAGGTTTAGACAAGAACCTTACACTCTCAGTATGGACTCTGAACCTGGGGAGGTCAACATTGCTTTGGGGGAGGGGCAAGGAGCCCCTTCACCCAACTTGGGTATTAATAGCTTCTTCTACTATCAACGAAGCCCATAGGGAGCTCTGTCTTTCTCGTGGTGCTCTGGTACAACTGGCCAGCTTCCCAGCACAGGGTGTTCTAAGAACCATTTTGCTTCCACCCCTCATTCTGCCAAGAGCGTTTATCTCCTCTCCCCTTCATGCGTAGGGTGACAACCACTCAGGTTCCAGCCTGGCCGTCTCCTCAACATTTCCTTGTACCTAAATTCAGCTCAGCCTTGCAGTTGGAAGCCCTGCTCACAACTCTTTGTACTCATCTGGTCATTTTCAACAAGTAATCCACTTAGGCTTGGTTTTATTTTAGTCCTTTGTTTCATCAGCCTCTGTCTTAGAAGAGGAGCCAGGTTACTGACATTCTCAGCACTCCTTCTAAGTGTTGAACACAAATGTCATCATATACCCTCAGGAAGACAGTGAATGTATGAGATCAAGTTTGCAAGCAAGGCAACAGCAGGCTGTCCTGCACAGTAAGCTGGAACTAGAACTGTGAAGCCCCAGTCCTACTCCTGCCTTTCTAATCCCCAATCTGCATCTTCCAGGATTTTGGTTTGGATGATATGCCTGTTCATGTGTGTGTGTGAGGGATGTGGAAGCCTAAAGCCAACCACAAGGGTCATGCCTCGGGAACTATAGACCTTGTGTTGTGAGACAAGATTTCTCACTGAGATCTGGGCACTGACATTTTTAGGCTAAGCTGGCTGGCCAGTGAACCTTAGTGATCCAGCTGTTTTTGCCTTACCAGTGTCAGGGTGACAAGCAAGGCTACCATGCCTGGCTTTTTCATATGCCCGGAGAATCCAACTTAGATCACCTACTTAAACAGCAAAAGCATGATCGGCTGAGCTCTCTCAGCCCTGGTCCTGACCCACAGACTCCTTAATGGTCCTCAGAATCTGAGTTCTGCTGCATGAACCTCTCCAGCTAGATGGTCCACTTTTTTATGGAACGGAAAAGATCCAGACAGGGATGGAGTGTTCTGCACAAGCCTCCCCACTGAAAACAGAAAGTTCTAGCTGTTCTTGATCCAGGCAGGAAGTGCCAACATCCTCTGCCCATAGGGAGGCTTTGGAGGGAGAAAGCTTCTGATGCACACAGCCCATGGAGCCTCCACGCAAGGTTGGACATTCGGATCAGGGCGCTGTCTGCGTAGGCAGGCTTCCCCCACCAGGCTGACAAGTAACTGGCTCTTGAGACTGACAGTGCAGTTAAGCACAGCATGATACAGACAGTGTACGTCACCCACAGTGAAACCACAGTCCCTATCTGTCTTCTAACTTCACAACCAGCAGGCCACCAAAACAGCTTAAAATGTCCTTTGTTTTATTAAATGTTTCCAGGATCCCCTCTGCCCATCTGTGTTTGACTCCCAAATGCAAATGGGAATCAGCGTTAACTTTAGAGCTATCTTCTGATTGTGGCAAAGAAACTTTGGGATGGGGCACAAGCCTTTACAAGTCATCCGACAGGAAACTTTTCCCCCTTGCGTTCTTGCCACCAAGGAAGGGGAGATCTCTGGTTTTACACCCTTCACCTTAAACAAACAAACAAACAAACAAACTTGGAAGAGTCTGCTGCAAACCTTATGGGGCATTCTTGTGATCCGGGCAGAATTGAGATCATTTCACACAAGGGAATACTTTGGGGCAGGAGCCCTAGGTCTGCCATGCATCAGTCGAGGGACCTTGGACAGGTCAATGGGCTGTAGTGATCTAGGGAGTACCTCGGTTGCAATTGCTCTAAGATGTATGGTTCTCATTCCAGGCATCTTTTCCACAAGTCCTGTGTTGACCCCTGGCTTCTAGACCATCGCACCTGTCCCATGTGCAAGATGAACATTCTTAAGGCCCTGGGGATCCCGGTAAGCACAGCCCGGCCTATAGCCGTGACCTGTCTGTCTTTTCCCGTTACCTCCAAAGCAGGAAGAAAGACTCTTAGCTGGATCTTTCACATCCCTTTGTTGCTATCATCCAACAAGCTCTAGGTTTTATCACTCATCTCTCCTCACCTTTGCTCCTCTGATCACACCGCGTCCACCATTTGTCTGAGTTAAGGAAGGTACTGCTTGCATAGCTCATAGGCATCTCTTCCGGGCTGGGCGAGGTACAGCTGCCGGTCAGCTGAACACCAAGGGTCTCTTTTTGGCTGCCACACTTGAATGTCCTCAAGGAGATCTACATGCCTCAGTTTGGCTGCTTGCTGCCTCTTGATCACCAAGCATTCTAGGGAAGCTTTCCCTCCCTCTCTGTCCCCCCCCACCACCATCAGCCCTGTCCAATGGGAGGGGAGTACCAAGAACAAGGACACAGCTCAAAGCTTCTGCTAACCTCACATCTCTGGAGACTTTGAGCAAAGAGGAAATCAGTGCCACTTAGATCCAACCCTGTTGTCAAGCTGCTTCTCAGAGCCATGTGTTTTCTGACATTTAGTGACTCCCCTCAGGGTCAGAATCCTGCCAGCTGGCTTGGTGCTCCTGGGAAAGCCTTTCCCAGGATTATATCAAGTGAACACCAGCTGCTGGGTGTCATCCTCTCTGGGCCTAAGGACAGGAAACAAGCCAGGCCACCGAACCCAAGAAGTGCACAGAGAGATGTGGAGAAACACAGGCCCTGACTAAAAAGAACCTCCTAACTGAACAAAGAAACCAGTTCAAACCTGCCCAGCCCTCCCCCACCCTGCTACCACCTGTCTGTTGCCACTCCTATTGACAAAGAATAAAGAGGATAGTAATGGTTCAGGAAGTCACTAAAGGATGAGGGCCAGATCACATATCAAAGTGCTCTTGCATGCCAAAGGACTAATTAGGACTATCAGAGGGCTCTGTTGGACAATGTCCCCAACCTGCTTTGGCTGGCTTGGCTGCCCTGTGCCAGCTGCCTCAATGGCAGTTGATCCACCAACCACAAATCCACTCAAGACACTGGAGCTCTGAGGTAAATTTTAGTCACAGTGTACTAAATTTTCAGGTCAGAGTTGTGCACTAACAGGGCACACATGGATATGTAATGTGAGAGGAAATCCGTACCTGCCACATACCGGCGACTGTGCCTTTCATGGTTCTGGCTGTAACAGATTATTTTAAGGAAGAAGGAAAGTGTGTACACATTTTCTTGCAAGTGTGTATGCTTGCATGGATGCATGGATACATTTGCTTGTATGTGTGTATGCAACTGAATGTGTGCATGTGAGTGTTATTGCATATGACATTGGGCTTGTCTTCTCTGTCAGTTAAAGAATAGAAAGGCTGGAATTGATGCACCGGAGGTGGCAGCAGAGCAGTCTTGAGCAGTACAGGCAGACTCCGCTGCTGAAGGAAGGCGTTCATTGAGGGTGCAGAGGCACACAGGCTGTAGATTCAGAGAAAAGGATTGCACAGCAGAGGGGGACTTGGCAAAGCAAACATCTAGTCTCTTCCAGAGGGCTGGAGATTTTAAAGCTCCTCCAGAGTCTTCCTCCCCTACTTTAAAGTTGGTCAGTTTGAAGACAGACGGGTTGATTGGTCCACAACTGTTGTGTGATAATGTACTGACCTGGCCAGTCCATCAGTGGGCGCTGGTGGGAGACATAAGCCGGCAGGAAGATGCTCCCGGCAGGAAGATGCTACCGCGAAAGACTTTTCCAGGATTGTACCAAGTAAACACCACGAGTGGTAGCTAGGGAGACACCATCTGCTGGTTATTGTCCTCTCTGGGCCAATGAGGACAGGAAACAAACCAGGCCACCAAATCCATGAAGTGCTCAGGGAAAACACAGAAGGAAGAACCTGGCCATCTTGGAGATTTAGGTTTTTACCTAACCATAACACTTCTCCCTAGCTGTCTGCCTGCAGGTGACTCTGTCTAACTCTAGCCTCTCACTTACATGCATGCATGCAGGGGCTCACACGAGAGCGCGTGCGTATGTGTGCCCTTATGTGCATGCATGTTTGGCCTGCATGTATATGAGTACATACTGACATGTGTGCATTATGTTACTTCATGTGTGCATTGTTGACATGTATGTGCTCATATATGTGTGCTTACATAAGTGTGTTGTATACTTGCATTTATGCATGCGAGCATCATTTCAGAATCCCTGTAACTCCACCTCCATGTCAGCCCTGGTTCCTTTGGTCAAGACAGGCATGAAAAACAAAACAAAACAAAAAAAAAAAACAAACAACAACAAAAAAAACCTTGCTCTGTACTTAAAATTTATGTTGAATATTTGATTCCAGATTATTCCCCCCATAGAAGCATAATTTCTCCAGAAGCTAATTCTTATTGGATTCCAAATATTGATGTTAATTATTTCTGAAATAGAAAGAATGAGTAACCTTTTGGCTTACTTCCAAACTAAATGTTTTAATTGTTAGCAGTTGGACACTCTGGCTGAAGGTCTGATGCCTAACAAGACTGTTAGATTTAACTTAGCATACTCAACTCCCATAAAAATAAACATCAGCAGCATCTTTGGGCTTTGCCAAGGATAAGCAGCTGAAGAACATGGTGCATCCATCCTCAGCCCACAGACAGAACGTTCCCGTGAAGAATGAGGCACGTGCACTGTGCGGCTCCTGGAGAAACACCAAGGCGTATGGCTGCCCTTCTGGTTCCCAGGGCTCTCTTTTGTCTTGCTGAAGGCAGATTCAGGATCTGGGAGGAATTCAGGATTTCATCATATAGTTAGGCACCAACACAGTCACTTATTTCATTCTTAAATGTTGCACATGACTAAACTAGCACAAAACTGTGAATTAGTAAGCATTTCTTACATCAACAGTTCTTTCAGGCCGTTTAAGGAAATGGTCTTAATTTTTCCCCATATTCTAAATTGGTTTATTTTAGCTTAGTCTAGCCTTGTCTTCTTCAGACAGATTCTCCCTAGGTAACTCAGGCTGGTCTAAAAGTTGTGATCCTCCTGCCTCAGACTTCCAAGGACCCCTGGGATTACAGGTATGCACCGCCATACTGCCCTGGGGATTTCTTATTTAAGGACCATTGGGAAGAGCCCACCTCTGCACACTGATGCCTTCACCTCTGTATCCTTGACTGCTCTGCACTCTGATGCCTGTCAGTCCTTCACCTCTGTATCCTTGACTGTGCCGAGTGCTTCTGAGGAACTGGAACCCTTCAGAGTCTTGAATGCTATCAGTCACAAAATCACACTTATGGCTTCCACCTCAACTCTCCTTGGAAGAGTATCAACTCACGGATGACTTGTTGTGATTTTGACTCATTTGACTGTTCAAATCCAGGTGTTTTAGGTGTACTATATTTCTTTGTGTTTTTGTTACTTTTAGCTCAGTGCATATGTACCTGCAGTGGTACTCAATAAATATACAAATACACAGCTCTTGAGTCAAACCCCGAGATGGAGACGACATTGTACATTGTACTTTCCCCACAATTGGCAAAACAATGAGGCCACAGCTCATGACAGATGAGATCCTCATAGCAATGCATATTTTTCAATAACATTTTGTCAAAAATATAGTAGGGAAGAGGACAAGGTTTTTTTTTTTTTTTTTTGAATTTCTAAGAAATTCATACACTTTTCAGTGAACTACAGTGGAAGAGTTCCTTATTTCTGAAGTTTTCTATCCTTGGCCTACGTGGTAGTGCTTTATCTACAGAATAGTCTCCCTTACAGAACAGTAGTTTTCCCGATTCCTCCTCCCAGCTGTCAAAGGACCCAGGTTTCAGAGGTCAGGAAACACCTCCCACATCATTGTTCTCCAGATGTGAATAGGACTCTAAGCACCATTGAACAGAAAGCCCTGTAGAGCTAGTGCCGTCGCAAGCTTCTAATCATTGGCCGCTGATTTATCCGAGTGGTTTCCCATGCTTCCTTAATTTCAGTACGTAGACAGAGTTTGTTAGCAGATTGCCTTGAGTATGGTCTTTATACGGTTTGATTGCTGCTTTTTTTTCAAGAGGTAGAAAAATTTCTGGCTATCTATGCAGATTGAATATAACTTGGGAGGTTCTAGAAGGTTTTGGTTTTAGAAGGTTAATTTGTTACCTGTTCCTTCCAAGCCAAGGCAGTCAAACCTACTACCATTGATCAGTCCAATAAGCATCTCTGCTCCCTTTTCTCTGAAGAAAAGAGCGGAGTTTCTCCAAACCCACATAGTAAGAACTTTGCTAAGAAATATGCTGTACCAAAGCTGGGGCATGGAAAAAAAGAGCCACCGATGGCAACAAATTTCAGGGTGACAATTTCAAAGTTTGCACAAGTTGTTGTTGCACACCCATGCATTGGGCTGTTTGTGTTTGTGAAAGTGGTTAGCGCTGCCTGCTCCTAGTGAAATCTCTTCCACCCAATGCCCTGCCCTTAAGTGTTTTGTTTAGTAACAGCCTTTACATAGCACATCTCAGTTTTGCACAGAACTTTATAGTTCTTAAAGTATTTTCTCAAACTCTTCTGTCACTGATGCTGGCAAGATTCTAATATGCCTAAGTTTTGAGAACAGAAATCTGAGAAGCACATAAAACACTCAAATCGATATTTACTCAGCATCTAATCATGGTGGCATGGTGTGGAAGCCTGGGAGGCAAACACAGGCGATGTGGATGCTTCTCCTCGGGATGCTTGTGAACTGTGCTTGGGAACAGCATGTTGACAAATGACCCCAAACCCCAGGAGACACCACAGGATCAAAGACCTACCTGGGAGGAAGCCCTCCTTAGAAATGGTGACACTGGGGAATGAAGGGAGATTAGCTATCACCAGGGGTCAGTTTGAAACCTTAGGATGGAAAGAGGAAGATGGTAGGCAAATTTCATCTGAGCAAAGGGACAGTATAAGATGAACACTGAGTGAAGGGAACATGTATGTGCTTTCTTTCCAAAGGTTGATGGTGAGGCCCAAGTAAGACGCTAGGCTGGGCTGTGTGGTATGTTTATCATGCTGATTCGTATACTCTATTCCCAGCACAGAGAGAAGACTCGTGTCTCTGTTATGGTCATTTTGCTGTGGCTATGGTGATGGTAGAGATAGCTGTTGATGGTGTTGTTGCTGTAGATGTTGTTGTTGATATTCTTGTTGTGGTAGCTGATGTTGTGGCTACTGATGTTATTGTGGATGTAGCCGTAGGTGTTGTGGTTGTTGACGGATGACGTGGTTCTTGCTGTAGATGTTGTGGTTGCTGAAGTTGTGATTGATATGTTTGTTGATGTTGTTGTTGTAGGTATTGTGATCATTGATGTTGTTACGTGGGAGCCTCGGGTGAGAGGGCATGTAGGAGAAAAGAAACCACCTGAGGTAGAGAGGCCAAGAGTGGGAAGAAATGTTGGTAAGAATGACTGTTCAAAATCAAAATCAAAATCAACACATTGGTCATTCTCCAAACCGCCTTCTGACAAGCCAAGTGTTGGTACATTGGCTCACTTCGACAGAGATACCAAAAGCCGAAGGACAAGAAAACAGAGAAAAGACATAAGCTGGCTTTGAGGAACTGTGGGATGGTTGCAGCTCCCAAACAGCAGTTGCAAGCAAAAGTGTGATCCACAAGAGACAACTCACACACAGCACTGCACAGGTCTCCTCTGTGGTTCGCACATGCCCATGACTTGCAAGGCTCTGCTTTTAATAACCTGGGAATGTAGCACGATCACTGTGGTGTTCATTCAGTGCACACTTGGAGTGCTCTTCACTTGGACGTGGATGTCATCCTCGGCAGACTCTGAGGCAAGACATCATGGAACTATTATCCTTCATGACAAAGAAGTCAGCATTCAAAACAAACAAACTGACAGACAGCAAAAACTATGCAGCAAGTTCCAGGCAGCCAAGGCTACATGTTGAAGGCAGGAGCCTCTAACAAGGAAAAAGACAGACAGCGCTGGAGGAGGGGAATAAAGGATGTGTCTAAGTGAGATTAGTACCATGTTAAAGGCTTAGAAATGGTTTTCCATGGTTGATTTTGGCTTACTTTTTTTTTAAACACAGCCTTGCTCTGTGTGTGTGTGTGTGTGTGTGTGTGTGTGTGTGTGTGTGTGTATGCGTGCCTGTGATTACTGTATAATTCCCAGTGAGTAAGATTCTTCTCCGGCCTACTTTCATTTCATGTTTGTAAACAATGTTTGAGACTGACGATAATTAGCAGGCTGCCAGATCCACCCTGTGTGGAAGAGTAAACTCTATATAAGATAAAGTCCTAGTTTTATCACTACAAACAAAGATGTATTCATCCTAACTAGTTTAAATATAGAGACTTCAAAACACTTGAATTTAAATCCTTATTCTTATATCTGAAAGGAACCCTTGAAGAGGAAATTTGAGATCATATCATGACAATGAGACTACATATAAACAGTTTTTAAATACAGTGGCTGAAAAACAAAACAATAAAACAATGAGCTTAATTTTAAATTTAGACAAAGTACTTAGGATGTGGGCATTGCATCTCTAAACTGAGGATGTGTTCTAAGATAGACCCTTCTCTGTTCCCCTCAGCCCAATGCTGACTGCATGGATGACTTGCCCATTGATTTTGAGGGCTCTCTAGGAGGTCCACCAACCAATCAAATCACAGGAGCCAGTGACACAACTGTCAATGAGAGCTCAGTCACTCTGGACCCTGCTGTACGGACAGTGGGGGCCCTGCAGGTGGTCCAGGACCCAGACCCTGCTCCTGAGGAGGGAGAAGCCATCTTTACGACTAACAGTAAGTACTGGGTTTCAAGATGCCATCACCAACAAAGTCATTGCCACACAGAGACTGGAGAACAAATAAAGAATATGATTGTGTGGTAGCTGATATTGTCAACTTGACAGAATTTGCAATTACCTAAGAGACACGCCTGTAGGCAAACCAGTAAAGGACTATCTAGATTAGGTTAGTCTCTGGGCATACCTGTTAAACGCTGTCTAGGTTAAGTTAACTGGTGTGGAAAGACCCTTTAACTTTGGGTGTCATCGTGCCATGGGCTTGGGTGTTAGCCTAAATAAAAAGGAAGCAGAGAACTGAGCATTGGCATTCATTGCTCTCTGCTTCCTGGCTGCGGATGCAGGGTGAACAACTGCCTAAACTTTCTGCCACTGCACCTGCCCTGAGGCAGGAGAAGGGCAGTTAGCCTCCTGTCAGCAGAGAGCAGGGCAGAGAAACAAGTGTCTGGCTGAAATGTGGCCTCCAACCACACTGATCATGGGAGGGCCCTTGAGCCTTGTGAGTATGGCTGTGTCAACAGAAGCCAGTCTGATCTGGGTGCAGGTTCCCATTGCTAGGGGACTCACGTGGACATGGCACATCTTTATTCTAGTGATTTTACTTTATTTCATTAAGAGACAGGATCGCATTACATTGCCTACGCTAGCCTCAAATATCTGAGATCTCGAATATCAATCCATCAATCTCCAGGGTAGCTTGGACTGCAAGTGTGTGCTAATGTTTCGAGCCTCCCTTTAGATGGGCGTTTTTAGAAGCTTCCTGGTACTCCACTCCCCTTCTCCTACATACATGGTTACTAAGTCCTGTGCTGTTTGCTGGTGATTGTCATAGAAATATTTAAATATCTGTATGAGCACTGGGTTTGACGCTAAAATCTAAAGTACCTACTATTTAGTCAAATATAGTAAGAGATAAAAGCCTTGGGAGTTCTAAGAAAACCAGCATACAAATTAACTGACTTAGGTTTCAAGTGAGACGAGTGGGTGGATAATGTAGTTTTAAATAAAGTGTATTTCTTTCTCTTGATAGAAGCAACATGTTCACTATGGAAAGGTAGAAAAGAAAATTGAATCATCTTGGGCTTTTTTCCATTGAAGTCAAGCTCCTTTATACAGATTTGTAATTCTCATATTAAGATATAAAGACTAGTATTTTTCTGATTAACTACATAATCTAAACTATTAGAAGATTGAAAGATGAAGGAATTTTTCAAAAAGACCTCTCTGATGGGGTACCACAATCCCAAAATGGTCACTTGTGTTAATATGATCTATTTTCTATTTCTTTTTATTTACATTTACTGTTTTGTGTGGTGGGGTGTGATCGTTTATTACAGTGCACATGTGGAGGTCACAGGGGACTGAGCCAGAATTAACTCTTTCCTTTTCCATAAGGGCTCTGGGGATCAAATGCAGGTTGTCAGGCATGGAAGCAAGCTCTGCCATGTGATCCTTGTCACCAGCCCATTGTGCTCACAGGACTTCCACAGAAGTCACATCAGGGGAATGTAGTGTTGTCCATCATGCCGGCAGAAGTGATTTTTTTTCTGACAAAGAAGAGTTATAATTTCAAAAACTTGATTTTCCTGAGTGTAAGGATCTCAGATTGAAACACTGAGTGGTAGACACTTGAGATTCCTTAAAGGCTCATCTGATCCCTCTATATTCATAGTACTGTCACAAACTGATGTCATGGCAGCCATGCATGTGATGTAACTTGTCTAGTACCATAGTACAAAACAGTCAATGAGTAATGCTCACTTGAATAATGCACGTTATTTACATCCAAAATACTTTATATTCTTTTTTATTGTAACCAGTCTTTAGAATGTGGGTGTAGTCCACACATCCTGTGTGTTTAGATTTAGAACAGTCACATTAAACGTGCTCAGTAGTCCTGTGTGAGGAAGAACTTAGAATACTATAGCATGTAGACAAAAACTCCCAGTGATGTTAAAGAAGAGCCTTGAAGGTTAGTTGTTCATGTTGTTAAAGAAGAGCCTTGAAGGTTAGTCGTTTGTGTTTGTATTTATTTGTTTGTTATATGGGGTTGTTGGTTTGATTGGTTGCCTAGTTTTGGTTTTCAAGACAGGGTTTCTCTGTGTAGTCCTGGCTGTCCTGGAACTCTGCTCTGTAGACCAGGCTGGCCTTGAACTCAGAGATCTCCCTGCCTCTGCCTCCAAAGTGATGAGATTAAAGGCGTGAGTCACCACTGCCAGGTGTTGTTTTTGGCTTTATTCACAATAAGCTTCTAATTTTTGCTGTAAGAAAACTGCAGGCCATGGGAATGAACATCTGACCCAGGCTGCAATAAGTTTTCTCTGCAGTATGCAAGTAGGGTCTCGTGGTTTTTCTATTATTGGGCACTTGCTGTTACTATCAGACATCTGGGCACTAACAGGCTTACAGAAAGCATAGGAAGATCTGATAGAACATTGCCAGCAGTCCGAAAACATGGAAGCCGTGGGCAGATTTTTAAAGTCTGTAAGAAGAACAGAAATAAAAAGTGGGTCATTCTCCTTGCAGTAGAACAATGATTTGATTCACCTAAGACAACATATCAACTATTGGACCCCTGAATTTGAAAATCTATTGAATTCTTTTCACAGACCTTAATTAAGGCCAGGAGACAAATGAAAAAGCATTTATATTCAATGTGGTTAAATATCACTCGAAATGAAATAGATATAAATACACTGTGGGCTAAAAATCCATCCAAAACAAAATAGAAAATTATAGTCTGTAGCCATGTGATCCATAACCCTCTAGCTTCTTGAGTAAAATAGAATTGGAGTGGGCAGGTCAAAGCAGGCCATTGTTAGATGTCTATTGAATGCTGTGCAGTAAAGGTGTTTAATGTAGGCTTGAAGTAGGTACCTTCTGTTCACAATGAGAGGGGAAAATGCCTTGTTTCAGAAGCAAGCTTTGATAAAGGGCGGGTGGGGCAAGGGATCATGCCTGTGTCAGAAGATTGACAGGCAATGTGAATGTGCTGGGAGAAATCCATATCTCAGCAGAGAAACTGAATGTTGCCTGCAAAACATTCTCCTAGGCCATCTCCTTCAGATTGGTTTTATTTATTTGGATTTAACAGAAATAGGAAAACAAAATGACACTATAGACGCCTTAGGGGAAGAATTCTCAGTACAGATTTTCTAGTTTTCTAGCGCCCTCTTCAAATAAATCAGTAAGTGAGCAACCATAACCCTGCTGCTGAACGCATGCTGGCTGCTGGTTTCCTCAGGTCCTTGATGCTGTCTGACACTTTGGACTCAGTGCTTCATGCTTGGGGTTCAGTGTAGAGGGCCTTGGGTGTGGCCCCCAGCTCAATCCCTAGAACAACAAGCAAAAGCAAGCAGATGAGGCCGTACTGCTATAAGTCACAGCAAACAGTCCAATGGAGACCTTGGTATCAAACTGTACTCTCTGTCCTTCATCTGCACAAACCAGAGAATTGCAGAAAATAAAGAGCTAGTAGCAGTTAACAAATCCATGGCAACAGGCCCCAGCCAGCACTCTTTGAAGCCTATTTCATACAGTTGTTCCCAGCAGTCTTGTGAGGTAAATATTATTATCTTTCTTTCACTGATTCGAATGTAGAAATCCTGAGAGATGGATGGAACTGACCAATGTTCATACACTAGTGACAGGTGTATCTGGAATTCAGAACTAGCCACGGGCTCCTTACATACACTCAGATGATATACAGGGCGGAGTCAGGGAATACACCCTGGCTGGCTCACTTACAAATGTAGTATAGTTATCCACCTCTTGCCTCTTCAGACATCCTAGAAGTTCCACACTTAGCTCAGCTGCATGGGCACTGTCATTCCTACCTCCCTTCCCCTAGGCAAACAGAGCTGATATGCTGTGCTAGGGTACTAAGGTCCAGTCAGCACCTACCAGGAAAATGTAAGCAGATGGCATCAAAGTTTCATCTTCGGCTCCCAGAAAAGGGGGAGAAAGTAAAACAAAGCATTTACGACATCGTGAAGTGCCTGGCTTGCGACTGGGGAAGGAGAGGCTCTGGTATCTGTTCTCAGTGCTCCTGATGGCCTAGTTTTGTCCTCTTGACACAGCAGTCCATACCACTTTCTTTCTCCTTCGACCTCATTTTAAGTCCTGTGGGTGGGAGTTCAGGTGTCCCTTGCTACACTCTACCTGTAGGCCAGATCGTGCCAAAACCTTTGCCTCTTGCTCCCAAGCACTGGTTGGGTTTGCTTTCACTGAGGGAAAGGTGTCTTAGGAACAAAGGGAGACACAGCTAAACAGTCATCCCCACGTGTTTGGAGACTCCAGAGAGGAGCTAGAGAATGACGCTGAGGGAAGATCACTGCACCTTCCCAAATCCCTCGAGCTCCAGTTGGCATCGCCTCAGGAAATTCTGAAACCTTCCTTTTATTTTTCAAAGGGTTGTTGACTCCACAGTTTGCTTCCTTCCTTCCCCCTTTGAACCATTCCTAAGGCCTGTGATAATGGCGTGTTTCAGAAGGCTGCCTAAGGACTGTGATCCACTTACCAGCCTGCCGCGGCCCCCCCACAGCCCACCGCAGCCAGCCCAAGGATTGAAGAAGAGATCGGCAGAAGCATGCCATCTCAGATGCCCAGCACAGTCTGAAAAGCACTTGGCCTGACCAGAAGTGCCGCCTTTCAGGCCTTACAGAAGCAATATGTGTAAGTGGGTGCGGAGACTAACAGAACTTAGCCAACTAAAGTAAAAGGTGAAATGGGTGCCCTTTGCTAACTTCCCTTCAACCTTGGTCCGTTAACTACACAGGACCTGTGACAACTCCAGGATGTATTTTTATTTCTGTTTTACTGATGAGTAAAAGGTATGGCTTGAGTAGACCGCCCCGGCCCACCCCTGCCCCTGGATGAGTATTCTAGCAGATCCAAACATGGGCTATTTCCTAACTTGACAATTTGAGAAACTCAAACCCAAATCAAAAGAAAAACTTCGTTTCCTTCCATGCCCTTTCCATTCCAACTCCTGTACCTCACAATCAATCTGTGTCTATTACTCTCTAGGGTCTCTGAATCCTGTACACACCAGAGTCAGTTGGTAACCAGTGTTTCTTGTGGCCTCTCACCCTTTCAGGAGTTCCCCTGAGACAGAGTATCAGTGCAGGTGCACACATGCCACAGGGTGCGCACGTGCCAGTTTGCTGACATCAGATGTGTGTGGGCTCCCTTTACCTTCCTTGAGGCAGGTCTCACTGTGAGCTGCTGCTCTGTGGGACAGGCCAGCTGTCCTGTGAGCTTCGGGAGTTCTGTGTCTCCAACTTCAGCTTTCCATAGGAGCATCAGGGTTAAGAAAGTGAGCTTTTTACATGAGCTCAATCTCAGGTCCTCACTGTACACAGCAAGTGTTTGACCCACAAAAGTATCTCCCCAGCCTTTTTCTCCTACTTCCTTGCCACCAACATCTTTTTGGGAGAGACGAAGACAGGAATAGTCTCACAAAAGAAATGTCTGGGTGTGTTAATACTCTCTGTAGGCTGCATATTTAACTGATGTCTCCTCATTTAAAAAGTAAGTCATTGGATGGAGAATAGACATACGCACATGCCTGCCCCTCCCCCCCGCCACGGGTGCACAAGCATGTGTGTACCATTCATACTTTTCAAACTGCACTCACAAGGGGGAAATTATTGCTGAACATAGGAACTGCAGTATTTAAAGTAGCTGTGACACGTGAGCTCTCGCTATTGTCACAGGGACCAGCCTGGATCCTCCAGAGACACATGCCTCAAACTAATTATGGAGAAAACTTCCACAGACTTTGTGTGGAGTAAACGTTTCTCTCTGAAGTGACTCCCTGTCTCTGATCCTGGAAAGAACTCGACAGACAGCTCTCTAGAGACGCTTCACACTGAAAAGTGTCTTTTCGGGGTTTTTTTTGTTGTTGTTTCCTACTGACATTCACTTCTGTTTTTGAAGTCGCATGATATTATTTTTTAATGACCACTTGATGAACTATCTGTAATTATCTGCACTGTGAATGTCCCAAGGCCTGCTCTGACCTCAAGTTGAACATAAACACAAGAGTCGGGGTTGTAATACGGACTTTCCCAGGGAGCCTGACCTTGAACTCTGGGCATCTAGTCACTTAGTGCTGGTATGAGCATCCATTGCGTTATATTTCATATATGCAACTCCACTTCACTGCTTTTAAAAAGTTAGCCTTTCCGGCTCTGTGTGAGTATAAGATATACTCTTGTGCTCAGAAGTAAATGCATGGAAATTAAGCTTGCCACTTGTACAAGGGGGTTGCCAGTGTGAGTGGCTACAGTGGGTTTCTCTCTGGCACTAAATCCAGAAGTATCAGAGTAGCTATCCTCCACTACGTATTAATACGCCAGGGCTTGATTTCCCTCTGTATCCATAAGATACACATTTTCCGGGCCAAGATGAGCACTTTAATTTGTGTGTATGTTCCACGGTGGCACACAAAAGAATCAATCAGCTGGCCTCAGATGCAGTACCCCATGAGCAGCCCCTCTCCAGGAAACCGGGAAGCCACCGTGGAGTGCTTTTATACAAAATGAAGTGTCTGCAGCTGGAGACTCCGCTCCAGACAAGTCTCCAAGTGTCCGTGTGTCAGGTCCCTAGAGCAGCATCAGCCCTCAGCTCTCCAGCTCAGTGTCAAGTCTCAGCAGAGGCACAGCTGTGGTGGAGAGCAGAGAGCCTTGCAGCCAGCAAATGCCTTAATCATCAAGTGCACCCAGATGGAGGCCCCCAGTCCTCAACCCACGGGGCTTTCCACGACAACATTCCTCCTCAATTAGAAACACTTGCCAATCTCAGAAAGTCTGCTCAAGGCCAAACTCCCAGGGTTTTCCAGTCTTGTATGTCTGCTGCCTCTGCCTGGGAAAATTGATAATCCACAGATTCACAAACAGTCCGAGAGAAAATTAATCCATTTCAACCGCAGATTGCCACTTGAAGTGCTGTGCCGAGATCTTACACAAGATCCACCCAGAAGAAATCTGTCCTCTGGAGAGCTTGCACAGACAAACTAATCCCATTAGTTGCTGGGATTTTTTTTTTTTTTTGTCTCAGATGCTCTGAGCTTCTCACAGACAGTACCATCTCTAATTTGGTTAATTCCTCATGATGCTGCCTCATGGCTCAGCAGCTGTTACCAGAGCAAGCTGGGGACAGAGCCAAGGAGCTGAGTTGTACTTTTACAAAAGTGCTACCCTGAGCAGGAAGTCAGCAGCCCTGTTGTGGCTGGCTGGAAAATATGCAGGCAGGCAGGCCCATGCCTCCTGGGTGTCCCAACAGCACCAGATATACACATTATGGCACACACACACATGCACGTGCACACACAAACACACACACACACACACACACACACACACACACCACACATCACATTCCTGTTTGCATTTCAATTGTCAAATCATGCTAAAGTTCTGTCAGTCAGAGAGTGAGAAAGAAGCAGGGCCAGCTGAGGGGGCCTTTTGGTTGAGGTGACGATCAGGTAAGGATCAGCTCTAACAGTTCAGAGACTGGGGGTCCAGTAAGTCACAGAATTACAGAGGGTAAAAGTCAACCGATGGTGACATTCCAGGAGCTACTTATGGTCACAGATACCAAGGGAAGACTGTTAGCCCCAGGCAGGAAATTGAGCCTTATTCCTGGTTTGGTCTCTGGTTAGTGGTGTGATCTTAGGCAAGTCATGTACCCTCTTTTCTCTTGGGCAATTACACCAACAGATGGTCCCTGAGAACATTTGCAGGCCTGTAACTGTGTTTATAGGCAGCATCCACATCTCAGAAGGACTTTGACCCTCACTTGCCATCTCAAGAGTACATATTGAATGTATGGGTAGATGGATGAGTGGATGAATCAGTAGATAGTGAATGGATGATAGATATAGATGACTGATGGAAGGATGATATGTGGGTGGATGGATGGATGGATACAGTAAATTTGTTGGGTTTTGTTTTTAAGGCAGTATTTCTCTTTGTGTATCCCTGGCTGTCCTGCAACTTACTCTATAGACCAGGATGGCCTTGAACTCATAAAGATCTTCCTGCCTCTGCCTCTCAACTGCTGAAATTAAAGGCCTGTGCCACCACTGCCTGGATATAGTGAATTTAAGGTAACCAGCAGTAGTAATTGAAGATGAGGGAGATTGTATTATGGTACATACAATGTTAATTTGCCTGCTAGTCAAAAATTAAATATATCTCCTGAGGTCACTCAAGCTGGAGCACACATCCCTATTCCTAAGTCCTGTGCAATGACACTGTGACCCTCTTTCTCATGGAACAGAGGTATACAATGATAAACTAGTCCCGAGTCCTGAGCAAGGAGGAGGATGACTAATGCCTTGTGGAAGTGAACTGGTGATTTATTATTTATAGTCATTGATGCGGCGCATACTACACAGCAGAGATGGGAGTAAGAGCGGTGGGGAGAGGTGAAGGAGCAGAGGCGGCAGCAGGGGAGTTGCCCTGGAGAAAGGCTCCTAACTGCACATAAATTTCTGCAAGAACCTTGGAAGTGTCATGAGACCAAATGCTCAGAACCCACTTCATGAGGCTCTTTGGTCTCATTTTGAATTGTCAGCATGACTCTTAATGCTTTATATTACTCCAGAAATTAATCCAGGATGTAAAGATGATCCACCAAGAGAAAATTTGCCATTGCGTTAACTTCAGGGCTTTTGTTGTTGTTGTTGTTGTTGTTGTTGTTTGCACGTGTGTGTCCATGGGGTGTGTGTGCCCATGTGCATGTGTGTGCATGCATGTGTTTGTGTGAGTGTGGTGCACGCACACATGTGTGTGGATATGGAGGATGCCAGATGTCCTACTCTATCAATCTTTGACTTGACTTCTTCCCTTGATAAAGGGCCTCTCACTGAGCCTAGAGCTAGGCTTGGAGCCGCCAAGGACCAGTCATCCTCCTGTCCCCACCTCTCGAAGAGCTGGGGTTACAGGAAGGAGGAGGGCCACACCCAGGTTTTTATGTGAGTGTTTGGGATTAAAACTCAGGTCCTTATGATTACGTATCAAGCACTCTTACTCACTAAGTCATCTCCCCCATCCCTGAAATTTCTTGACAGACTATTCATGTTTCCCCAAGACCTAATAGCTGTTAAGCTAGATTCTGAACCTTTTGCTTGTAGCATTGAGAACTGACATCACCGCGTCCTTCTCAGAATTGTATCTGCTCTAGAGAGATCAGCAGGCGTGCTTATAGTGGTTTATCTTTTCACTAATTGATCATGAAGAACTACGGAGACATTAACTACAGTCCTTAAGAGCATGAGGTCATTTAAAATACCGCCTTCCTCGTAGCATCACCTGCAGTGAAACCTCTCAGGTCATCAGAGTTATCATTGCTCAGCCCACCAATCAATCAACAACCCATTAGAGTCAGTTCCTAGGTTATCCAGAAGGCCCGCTCCATGCAGAGCTCTCTCTACGTGACTTGAGTTGCCCAAATCTGAAAGGCTTGTGAGCTACATCTTCTGCATTTCAGATTTTTTTTAATTCAAATTTTGGAAGACTGTTTGCATAGACGTTAAATGGTATCTTTGGAAAAGCACCATGTCTAACCATGAAATACCTTAATGGCTTTTATATGTTATGTTCCCACAGAGCCTAGTACAATGTTTTCAGTGTGCCTGCGTATGGCTTGTCAGATGTGGCAGTCTCCACCTATGGCATTATGCACGCACTGAGAAAACTACAGATGTCTTGCATTTCATACCTGGGGCAGAGTGATGTTCAGACATATTTAATAGATAGGCACTCGACCTATAACCTCAGGTGGTTCTTTGAGCACACGGACCTAGGACAGCTGATTTATGAATTCACCAGTCAGTTCAAATCTGCCAGGTCTTGATCTTTGCTATAATTTAAAAAAAAAAAAGGTTATAAATTCCCATTGATATACATCTCCAAATTTAGAGCAAACAAGTTCACACAGACACATAGAAGAAACAAAACAACCTCTATAAATATCTAAATAGTTGGATTCCTCTGTAGTGGTCCTTACTAAAGTTTATGCATCCCTTTGGGATGAAAAAAATGCAAAGAACATTTCTAGAGAAAGGAAAATAATCATGTTCTAATGATTTAACCAAACTCTCCTCCCCATATCTATGCAAGGCCCACGTGTGATTTTATCAGTTGGAACACCCGCTCTCTAGTCTAGCCATGTCTGGGACTGTTGGGATGAATAGAGACACATTCCCATACTCCGAAAGCTTCCCTTAGAGTATACACCAGTATTCAAAATGAAAGTCAATCCCAATTCCCTATGTCTACATATGCCCTTGCACACATTCATGCACATGTGTACAAATGGCCATCCAGAGACTGCCCCACCTGGGGATCCATCCCATATATAGTCACCAAACCCGGAAGCTATTTCAGATGCCAGGAAGTGGTGCTGACAGGAGCCTGATATGGCTGTCTTCTGAGAGGCTCTACCAGAGCCTGACAAATACAGAGGCAGATGCTCACAGTTAACCATTGGACTGGTCCCGGATGGAGGAGTTGGAGAAGGGACTAAAGGAGCTGAAGGGGTTTGCAGCTCCATGTGGGGAGCAACAGTGTCAACCGGCCAGACCACCATCCCCCCCGTCCCCGGTCAGACCCCCCAGAGCTCCTGAGGACTGGACCACCAACCAAAGAGTACAATGGAGAGACCCTTGGCTCCAGCCACATATGTGGCAAAGGATGGCCTTGTTGAACATCAGTGGGAGAAGCCACCCTTGGGCCTGAGGGGGTTCGATGCCCCAGTGTAGGGGAATGCCAGGACGGGAAGGCAGGAGTGGGTGGGTGAGAGGAGGAGGACTGTCATAAAGGCAGAGGATGGGATAGGGGTTTTCTAGAGGGGAGACCTGCAAAGGGATAACATTTGAAATGTAAATAAAGAAAATATCCAAGAAAAGGGAAAAAATATGCACACAAACCACCCCAAATGTACATATATGCATACACTCACACACATGCATACACTCACACACATGCATGTATGGTTTTGCTTATCCAAATTCTCTTACTGCAGCTCTTCTGGGTGCCAACATTTAAATAGCGCAGGGTTTGCAAATGAACCTGAATCCTGACCTTGGCAATCTGAATGTGCATTCTTTCCTCCTGGCAACAGTTGATTCCCGCAGTCATGGCAGTTCTCAGGAGCTATGTCTTCTGCAGTTGCCTGTGGATTTGCAACCCTAGATTTAGGGACAGTGTCAGGCAGCAGAACTACCTTTACGCTCAGTGATGGTTGTCTCGCAGAAGGCCATGTGTTGAATTTCCCTGCTATAGCTCATTAAATGAAGCAATGGGCAAAATCCACAGGGAAACAATGTGTGCACCTAGAGGCTGTAACAACACATGCAGCCCGGGCCCTCCCTGGTAACTTAACACGCACAGCAGGGAGAATGATTAGATTTATAGGCTCAAATCCCATTGAAAAAATTAATAAACATATTATTTGTTTCTGTAATAAAGATCTATACCCCCAACCTGAGCTGTCAGCGCAAAAGAGTCACAACTGCTCTCTAGCACCTGCTATGCAGAGAAAACAGTGGAATGTATTGTTTAGAGAATATAATGCCATAACACTGCTGCTGTTATTTAAATAAGCAGTTAATTAGAAAATTAGATTTGTCAAGTCAAAATTAATGCAGAAACAGTGAATTAAAGAAAGTATCCTTGTTATAAAGTTGGCACATAATTTACACAGTAAGGTGAATAGGCAGAAGACGTATACATATGCATTCATGGAAATGTATGTGGACACATACCAATGCACAAAAATATGAATGCATATATACAATCTATAGATGCCCATGTTTGTGTGTGCATATTACATAATAGACATATATGCCTAAAGAAGTACTTATACAGACGTAGGTCCAACATACAAAATATATGGATATAGATATACACACACATATAACCTACCTTCCTACCCACACACATGCGCACATTAACCAGGACCTTAAATTTAGTGTCACTGTCATTAGACACATCCCAGCAAGGATACCTAAAATGCCTGGTAGTGACTCATGACTACTTCTGGAAAAGAAACTGTAGTTTGTCGGAGTCAGAACTCCAAAAATCCAATTTGCATATCATCTTGTTTCATCCTCCCACCTAGAGGCTCGCGACCATCCGCACAAGGTTCCTCACAGCTAAAGCAGCCTCATCACAGAACTTCTTCATCTGACCAGGCCTCAGGAGATGGGGTGAAATCAAAGGACACTAAGAAAGTGCAGGGTGGCTTTTGCGGGACAGCAGGGAAATGTACTGAAGTCACCTGTCCCTAATGTACCCGTCTGCCAAGAAGCTCTTGGTCGCAGGGCTTACTCAAGGCCCAGCCCAGCTACCTACTGCCTGCACAACTTTGGGCAAACAGCTCATCCTTTCTTTTGCTTATCTGAAGAAAACAAAAGGGAAGTAATAAGTATATTTTCTACATGTCATGAAAATATGGGAAGGCACTTGGTCCATGGTAAGCATTTTTTTTTTTTTTTAGTTTGTTCTTGTTGTATAAAGAGAAGTAGAGAGATTCACAGACTTGAGTAAATACCACGTGCTTGGGATCTTGCAGAGAATATTACTTTTTTTTTTTTTTTAATCTTTAGCTATCCTTCTCTTTCTTTCCTGGGGTATGAAGCCAGGGCCTTACACATGCTGGGCAAGCACCCTACTGCTGAGCTGCATCTCTGGTCCTGTCCTCAATCTTTTGTGCCTGAAGAAGTATACTTCAGGTGCACCAGACACAATGGTCCATGCCCCTAACTGTAGGGTTGTGGGCCCCAGTCTGCTCTACCATTGGGCACATCCACTTTGGGAGGTGGAATGCAGGGAGTTTAACTGCATACTGCCACCAGGGTGGATGCTGGGCTGTAGGGAAGCACTGAAACACTGCTCTGGGGGGTGGGAAAATAGAGTCTGAGGTGTGGGAAAGCCAGAGCTGGGTTAGGGCGTCCCAGGCCTGAGACAAGGCTTGGGTCATGTGGTTCTTAGAATCTTGGACATCTAGGCACCGCTGGGGTCAGTGGGCTGGGGACAGTGTCTGGCTTGGGGTTTGGGGTCAGGGGTGGGTGGGAAGGGAAGCTCAAGCTTGACCCAACAGAGATGATTGTCCTTAGCTTCCAGGGTTGGTGATAGTTGTGGCTGGGAGTGCAGAGGGGTCTTCTTTGGGAAATTAGGCTGTGGCTCTGTAGGCAAAGGCCTTCTTCATGGCTCTCCATGGAGGACATTGGTGAAAAGAGACAGTCAACAGTTTTAAACAGTTTATTGTCATGGTAGAAAATGGATGTGTATCCTCTTTTCTCAGGGTAGGCCTGAGATTAAATACCTTTTACAGGGAGGAGGAAAACAGCGAGGTTTCCCAGCCCCTCCTGAGAACCCAACTCTTAAGTGACCTAAGGATTCCCTACTGGTTTTCCGATCAACCCCCAAAATCACTAACCTGGGGACCAAACTATGAAACTTTGGAGGCAACATCTAAACCATCACACTTTCTAAGTGATGTTTTTTTTTTTTCTAAAGTGAGGGGTTGGAATCAGATGTTACTTGCCCCAGAATTCCTGGCCAAAGAACGGAGGTCAACCCCTTAACCCATATCTCTTGACATCCTCTTTATCATAACTACTCTGATGCTAACTTCACAAAGAAGCAGTAGAATAGAGCAGTCTCTTCAGCCATTGAGCACTGCGTTTCTCTTCGATTCAGCTTTGAGAACATATATTTAAAAAAAAAACATATTAGTATAACTTTGTATATTTGTTTTCTAGACCTTTTCATTGGATCCTTGAAACGGACACTCCAAATGCCCAAGGAACAATTGTGGAAAATGCACATAGCTTTCCATCTTGTCATCCCTCACTGGCGATGCTGATGGAGGTTAATTTTGGCAGACAACATTGCTCTGGGAAGTAGGAAGCTATCGATTCTTTTCTTAGAGTCATTGTTCCTCGGCTGTGGAGAACTTATGGGCCTGACCTGCAGCTCACGGGTTACAGCCACTTGCTTTGGGAGTGTAATTACTAATTCTTGAAATATGCTAGAAAAAGGCAGTGCTCTGAACAGAGAAAATCCATTAAACACCTTAGATACTAAGATAAATTGTTAAACCAACAGAGCAAAGGGTGATTGAAAGAATTTAAATCGGCTCTCCAATGGGGTGGAGAGATGGCTCAGTGGCTAAGAGTACAAGCTGCTCTTGCAGAGGTCCCAGGTTTGATTCCCAGCACCCACAGGATGGTCACAACCATCTGAAACTCCCTCTCTGGTCTCAGGCACCAGGCATACATGCAAGGCACAGACAGATATATTATAACATGCAGGCAAAACACTCAAACACTTAAAATAATAAAATAAGTCTAAAAAATATTTTTTTAAAAAACATTGGAATTCTTAGTAAGAAAATTCGAGCTTTGGAGAAATAAACTTAACAACTTAACTACTAGAAGAAAAAGGCAACAAGGTTATACTTTTCAGTTTCTTTGGACTTGTGACAGCCAAAATTAGGAACATTAACCTAGTTGCTAACATGGTCTTCCAGGTTTACCAAAGATAGGAGAGGGAAAATACATGCTGGCAGAAAGATAACAGCCAGTCTAAGGCCAGCCTTGGCTACATAATGAGCTCTAGGCTACCCTGGGTTACATAGTGAAGACAGTTACATAGTTACATAGTTACATAGTTACATAGTTATATAGTTACATAGCCAGCCCGGGCTGCATACTGAGATCCAGTTTCTCTAAATGTTACATACCGTCTAAGACTTTGATACTTGGAATGGGATCTTAAGGTAGGACCTTTTCTTTGTAGTTTTCTCTCTTGAATAGAAATGGTTAAGAACATGGGCACCTGTGACCTATGGCTCCTATAACGTATACAGTGAATCTTCTCTAGAGTCAAATGCAGTTTCTTTTTCTAAGATATATGACTGGAACTTTCCCCCTAGGTACCTATACTAAGGATCTGCTGAGCTCACATACCTATGCTTAGGATCTGCTATGCCATACATACACCCTCAGCTTGGGATCTGCTGTTATATAGCACACCCATGCTTAGAATATACTTATCTTGTTTCAGAGTCAACTGAGCGTCTAAATATGCATCCTCTTCTTAAAGAAACATTATATCTAAATCATCCTGCACTCCACAGCTGTCAAATAGAAATCACACTTACCTCTGATGCTGGACTCACAATCAAGTACTGAGGCAAAGGCACCAGGACTCCCATCAGCTCTGTGCTGCTCTGGCCCCCTGACCTACAACTGAGATATTTCCTCTTAGGGACACTGAAAGAAAGCCAAGGGCAGCCTGATCCTTTACCCCACTGGCTTAGAAAGTCTGACTACACTGGGAAATACTCAAAGGCCTGAGCTTCCGTTTGCCAGATCAGCAGCTCCCTCTGGGGTACAGGGGTCTGGCCCACAAGCATCCCCTGAACGGAAGATGTTTCCTCAGCATCATGGAGCCTCACACAGCTGGGCACCAGTTGCACACTTCATGAGCTCCAGGTGGGTGTGGCTTGTCGACCCTTCTGTACTGAGCTTGCTGTCATTGGCAAAGCATCCTTCCATTGCAGGAAAGACTGGAAAGAGTCTCAGGCAGACATTCCTTTGTGACACAGTAAAATAAACTAGGTACAAGTAGAAAAAAAAAAAAAAAAACCTGAAGATAGCAATAAAATACTATTGGTGACACTGGGAATGCTTACAGCTGCTGAGTTGTCAAAAACCTAAGTTCAGAGTATGTATTGATTATATGCTACCAGGAAACATAGGAGCAAGAATAAAGGTTGGGGGTGGGCTCTTTCCAAAATAAACACTTAAGGGTTGTTGTTGTTGTTGCCCCATGAATTTGAAGTTAAAAGAAGAAAAAGAAACAGAAAGGCACTCGCTGCCACCAGTCGTCCCACCAAAGGGTAACAGCAGACCTTCAAAATTAAAGTTAAGGACCCGTGCACATCTCAAATGCTCATAAAACTTCTCAGAGTCTAAAGGGAAAAGCAACAATGAGACACTCTTAAGATATCTAAGGCGCCTCCGTAGAAGCTAACCTGGAAGTTGGTGCTGTTAATTTGTAAAAAGCCGTCTTGCCAAGAGGTGGGTGATTTGGTCTAATATTTATGAGCAGGGATGAGATTGGCACTCCTGTGAAGGAATGCGGATTCTGACAGATGTAACCCAGATGTTCACTGAGGAGACGTCACTCTGCCAAGCATGGTTACTTAAAAGTTGGTCGCATTCTCCAGATCTACCTCAGGCTCTGTGTACACAAGGGGTTTGGAGAGCCGTTGTTAGTTTAAAAGGGAGAAAGACAGACGATAACTCTTTGACTTTGACAGGGAATACTAAGGCTATAACCCCTGTGATAAATTCCAGGGACTCCAGAAGGCTTGTCCAGAGAGATGGCCTTGTGAACACGCATTGAGATCCACTGAGAGAGGATGCTTCCGTCATGAGTTTTCCTTCCAGAATATTGGGAAACTGCTTGTTTGTACATCCCACATGTGGTCTTCCCTTCCTGTGTCAGTGAGACCTTGTCAGCTTCTTACCTTTTCCATCTTAAGCAGTGGTCCATTAGCAGCCAGCGCTGCCAGCTACCAGGACAAAATGCCACGCAGGCGGTCCTGCTTTAGGGAGGCGCTGAGCAAGAATCAGAGGTCATTAGAGACACACAAAATAGTACCTGGTAAGGCAGAAAGAGCAGGAAGACATTTCCTGTCCCCATAAATCTGTGCCTGTAAACCTCCAAGGCATGTCTGGATCTCATTATCTAGCCTATGTTTGCCATCGTGCCTTGTGTTGGATGCACCACATGGTACTGAATTTAAAAGACCAAGTCCCCCTCCAGTGCTGGCTTTAGCAAGTCTACATAATTGGTCTAGATATTCTTACTCAGTTATCCCATCATACAAGTGCTTGCTAATCGTTGGATTTCTCTTATTTGTATAGCATTGGGGATGGAAGCTAGCCTACGATGAATAGTCTCCTGCTCTCTGAGTGGTTGCGATGTTCAAATTGAAAACGAAGCAGTACTGTTAATCTGATATATAGGATTTGGGGATTACAAGGGCTCCTCAGGGAAGGGAGTCATTGACTTTGAAGAATAGGACAGCATTCCTTATAGACCCCTTTTCCCTGGAAAGGAATTAGGGCCAAGAAAACAAGCCATGCAGGGTCCCCAGCACATTCAGTAGAGACAGAATTAGCATCGTACCAATTGCAAAGGAATGGATGACATGAATTAGTCGTAACCGTTCTTTTGTGTGTGTGTATGCATGTGTTCATTCATGCGTGGGGGTTGGGGAAAACAGAAGACAACCTTGGGTCGTTTTCTTCAGGAACTCTCCACCTTGGTTTTTGAGACAGTCTTTCACTGGCCCATGCTTACCAGATAGGCAGGGCTCACCTACCTGCCTCTGTCTCCTAATACTGGACTTATAAGCACACACCACCACACATGGCTTTTGCAAGTGCATTCTGAGAATCAAACTCAAGCCCTGTGCTTCCAAGGCAAGCTTTTTTTTTAACCAGTTGAGCCTTCATCCCATTCCCTCACCTTCATCCCATTCCCTCATCTGAGTTTTGTAAGGCAAAATCAAACCCAACATAACTGGTTCTTGTGTCCTCATGTTCTGTGTTCATGACTTAAGCCACACATGGAAGTATTTAAGGGGAAAAGATCTATCTGCACTCCACATGCAGAGGCCTTTTCTGTTGTCGATATTCCCTCAACGGTTCAGGATAACCCTTTACATGTCATCTATACTGTCTCATTATAATCCAGAGTTTATTTTACCTACGCCAGAGGATGTGCACATGCTTTTTTAAGTATTCAAAGGTTTTATATAACAGTACTCTAGGACATCCGTGTCCTTGGGGAGTCCTAAAATCAATCCCCTGTGCAGAGCTGAACTGTAGTGAAGAAATAAGCTTTAACTCTTTGTTGCTGCTTTTAAGCTAATGCATGTGGGAAGAGCGGGCAGCCCAGAGCCTGGTGAAGCTCTGGCCCTCTCCTTCCTGCCCCCCTCCTTCCTGCTGCATCTTGTGAGGACAAGGCACCCTGAGTTGCTTGCTTTGTTTTGCTTTGGCTCTCCAGGAAATAGAGATCAGATGAGCCAAGGAAGAAGATCTGATTAGTAAAGCAAATGAAGAGGTTTAACAGATGGATCCAACAAAGATTCAGTACTGTATTAATTAGTCATTTGCCTCTGTATATTACCATGCTAAATACCAAGGAACACAGGGTGGGAGTCAATGGGTCAGCAAAGATCCAGCTCAGAGAAATTTGTTCTGACTACTGTCATCATCTTCCTCGTTGTCATCATCACCATCTGCCTGTACTTTGCCTCCTGACTCCCCTCACAGCGAGTAATTCTGGAAACTCCTAGGAATTTATATTTGTATTAATATTACTATTATTATAATTTTTTACATCTTAACCTCAGTTTCCCCTTCTCCCTCTCCTCCCAGTCCCTCCCCTGCACCTCCCCTCTCCCCCCACCATCCACTCCTCCTCCATTTCCATTCAGAGAATGGCAGGCCTCCCGTGAATGTTAACCAAGCATGGCATATCAAGTTGCAGTAGGATTTGGCACCTCCCTTCCTGTTAAGGCTGGATGAAGCAACCCAGTAGGGGCCACACAACCTTCAGCCTACAATTTGTCCTGCCTACAAGATGTGCTGGGGTAAAGGTGGCACAGAAATTGTGGGAGTGGCCAAGTGGCCAACCAGTGATTTGTCCAGCCACAAGAGGGATCGCCCAGAGAATGAGGATAGAACCAAAGGGGACTGGCAAACAAAGCAAAGCAAAACAAAACTGGCTTCCTGAAGTCCCTTTTGCGTCCGTGTACCTCATCTCTTTATCCGTGCGTGCTGACAGGCAACTGTGCTGGTTCCATTTCTGATCTGCTGTGACTAGAGCTTTAATGAGCACAGACTCCAACTGCCTCAGCTTGAGAGTGGTGGTTTAGACTGACTTTCTCCCTCTCCCTCTCCCTCTCCCTCTCCCCCCACCTCTAGCATTTTACATTTGCTTTCTTTCTTTTCTTTTCTTTTCTTTTTTTTTCTTGAGACAGGGTTTCTCAGTATAGCCCTGGCTATCCTGGAACTCACTCTGTAGACCAGGCTGGTCTTGAACTCAGAAATCCACCTGCCTCTGCCTCCCGGGATTAAAGGTGTGTGCCACCACTGCCTGGCGCACATTTGTTTTCTTGATGGCGGCCATTTTGAATAGGGTGAGATAAAAACCTTAAATCAGTTTTAATTTGCCACCAACTCTGCCGCTTTGTCCAGGTACAGCAAGCTGCCTGTCCTCCTTCCTTTTCTGTCAGCAGCCATCGCACAGGCTACAATGCTAGATAGTAACAAATGAGCAGTTGTTATTGTAATTAGTCTCCTGGGATCCCGGATATAGACTGATACTTTTCATCCTTCATTCGTTATATGAATTTGGCATTTATTCTAGAAAATAAAGCTGCTTTACTGCTTCTGAGAAGAGGTTCTAAAAGCAAAAGAAGAAAGGAAGCTAGCCTCTACAGAGAACCTGAAACCCCAGCAGAAAAAAGACATATTGTATGTGTCTACTCAGGCTAATGTCACAAAGGACCACAGGCTGGGTAGGTTAAACACCAAATATTGGCTTCTCCTAACTCTAGAAGTGTCAACGCGTTGTGATTCCTGGCTGGCCTTCTGGCTGTGTCCTCACGTGTCTGAATGAAAGCACGTAATGAAGCCTCTTAGGTTTCCTATAAGGCACTAATTGCACCAAAGTCTAATGCTCTCTTAAAGGCCCAGCCTCCCAGTACAGCACACTAGGAGATACAGCTTTACCATGTATAAGCATGTACAAGGGATACAATTCCAACATGTGCATAGCACATGAAGGGACCCTAGCCAGCGCAAGCAATGGTCCTGGTAGGCCAAGATCCAGCTATCAAAGTACTGAAGTCCAGCAATTGAAAACCACACTTTGGCTCACCTAATCAACATGCCCAATCAAAATTAAACACCTCATCCTAACACAGGGTTTCCCCCTTGTACTTTTGTAAATCACCATATTCCTGCCTGCCACATCAGTGTCCTCTCTATTCAGAAGCAGTCCTTTGTTTCCCCTCTAGGACAAATACCTCTCCCTTGTCCCCTTTCTCTCTTTCATTCCCTCCTCTTTCTCCTTCTTTCTGTATCTCCTGTCTTTGTCCCTTATCGCTGCCCTCTGTCTCTCTGGGACAAATAAATGTCCTTTGTGTTAAGAGCCTGGTCTGAGAACTTGGTCTCAGAGGATACAGTATTCAAACTGTATGTGCGCATAGCATGTATGCTACATCCACTCCAGTGGCACAAGTATATTGTCTTGTAACAATACAAATTACAAATGATGTGGGTTCTGTTGGGAAACAAACATAAAATGTAGCAGGTTAGTCGGGCAAGGTGGCCCGTGCCTGTAATCTCAGTACTTGGAAGGCTGAGGCAGGAGAATTGGCTATGTGTTTGATGCATGAGATGGTGGCAAAGCTTCCACCCCCAGATCCTAACATTGCTGAACTCCCTGGATCCTGTGTACCCTAACCTCAAACACATAGGCAGGAACTGCCTCTCAGGGGCAAATGTAGAATACAAGTTCAAAGTCTTACTGTTGTTCTAAATGCCAAGAACGAGAAGTGGTTGTAAGCTGAAAGAGTGGGCTAAGCTATGGTTTTATAGCATCCTGACTTGCCCACTGCTCTGTTATATATTTAGGTAGGATCTTTTTGTTGAGACATTAACCTGTGCTACAAACCCACAACATCAGGCCTCTTTTCCATAACTAAAACTTAGGCCTTAGGCAGTCAAGTTTTACACTACACTTTGAGGCCTTCCCTTGCACCAGGTCGGCGTCATTTGTGGACTGTTCTTCAAACCGGTCGAAGGGAGACTGTGGGTAAGAGGAGGTGATACTACACAAGCTTTCTACTACACAAAAGATCTGCTGTCTTCTTTAAATCAGCTTCTCTGTGTTTTGCTGAAGGAAGCAGGTAGTTAGAATGGTCAGAAATTTAAGACACCTCCAATCTTAAATTGACCTTGGCAGTTGAACAGGTAGATGTAAATGAGTCCTACACACAGAGCTAAACACATGCATGTCAGGGCTGAATCTCAAGCCTTGAGCTCGGGAGCTTGGAATCTGTTTATATATTTTGCAAGGATTCTGTATTTCTCGAATCTTCTGTTTAAATACTTCCTTGTTTTTGAACATGCTGAGTAAGAGGGCATTTTCCTGTTTCTGTCCCCTCCCCCTCTCCAACCCTTCCTAGAGCAAAGTAAATGATCCTTCTTTGCTGGGTCCTAGGACCTGGGCCTTTAAACCAGACCTGTGTTCCTCCAGAGCCCGGCTATCCAGTTTCTTCTGGCTCCTTTGCTGCACTATCATATAACAGGATGGCAAGGAGTGGGTATCCGACTGTCATGTGGTAACGATCGCTTCATGACATGTGGGTACATCGACCTACCTCCAACAGCAGTGAAGAAATACAGCGTTGTAGAAACAATGGGGCTGTGGTTAGAAAGGGAGGGCTTCACGCCTGTGCCAGCTCTTGAGCTGAGAACGAGGCCAGGAGGCTGCACATGAAAGATGGAAGCAGGTTCCCAATGAATACGCTACGATGATAAATATATTAATAATACAGCCGACACAGCATTCCTGGAGTGTGTCTCTTTGTGTGTGTGTCTCTGTGTCTGTCTGTGTGTCACTCTGTGTGTGTGTCTTTGTGTGTGTGTCTATGTGTGTGTATGTGTCTGTGTCACTCTGTGTGTGTCTGTGTGTCCGTGTGTGTCTATGTGTGTCTATGTGTACACTCTGGAGATTAAACCCAGGACTTTATGCACGCTAAGCAAATGTTCTACCACTGCCTTCATTCTCTGCAAGTACTTCTGGAAGTAGCAGCATAATGGCATCCATATAAATTAGAAGCATTCCGATCCTTGCCCAGTCTCAGCCCAGCCTGCCCTTCTTCTCCCATTGCCCACATTAACTAAAACAAAGAAAGCAGGACATCATTCTAGGTTTTTCAAAATGAGGAGATAATAGAACTTCTTAAACTCTTTCCCCCTCCAAAAAAAAAAAAAAAATTGGAGAGGAAAGTACACTTCCTATTCAGTGAGGCATCTTCACCCTGATGCCAAAGTCAGAGATAACACAAGGAGGGGATACTGTGGGCCAGACTCCCTCATGTTTATTCATGCAAAAATCTTCAAATCATTATTAAATTTAATTCCCAGATATGGGAACATAATATACACCATTCCCAAGCAGAATAAGCAGCTCTGCAAAGAAGATACACAAGCAGCCATGCATTTGTAAAGATTGTCAGCATTAGTTCATTATCAGGGCAATGCACGTCAAACCACCGTCGCATAATCACCGTAAACCTATTAAGATGGCCACTGTCGAAGTCTGTTGTTGTTTATTGTTGTCTAGGGTACACTGTTGGTTAAAATGTAAATTGGTACACCAATATGAAAAAGTGGATGGAGATTCCTCAAAAGCTTAAATCAGGAAATTGAAATTACAGCTATCTCAGATCTGGGCTTGGGTCTGAAATAACCGAAGTCAAAAATCTCAAAATCCCCTTACGTTGAGGGTAAAGAGACAGCTCAGCAAGTGAAGTGCTTGAATGCAAACAGGAGCACCAGAGTGTACATGCCCAGAACCACGAGTGCCAAGGGAGAATGACAGCCTTCCTGTACCCCAGCACTTAAAAGGAAGGCAGGCACAAGGACACTTGGGACAAGTTGGCTACCCAGACTCACCAAATCTGCGCATTCGGAGTTCGAGTGAGAAGCCCTGCCTCAGTGGGTAAAGTGGAGCGCTCTCCCAGATGGCACTTAGCATTCATCTCTATTCCCACATGTGCACACACATGCGCACATGCGCACACCCATCCACATGTATGTGTGTGCTCACACAGGCAAACACATAAGCAGAACTCAGGAAAATCTCTGGGCACCACTATATTCACCAGACAGCACCCTATTCACAGCAGTTGAGAGGTGGAAGTAACTTACATACTCATCCGTGGATGGGTTCAGTGTTTGGCGTTTTAAAAAGAAGGTAACCCTGTCTATGCTGAAAACAAATAAGCTAGAAAACAGACTGACCTAAAGCCGTGATTCTCCGTGGGTGGCATGTGGATATTTCACCCAGAGGTCACTTGGCAATGTCTGAAGACATTTTTGACTCTCCCAGCTTGCAGTAATCTTAGTCAGTGGGCAGAGACCAAGAGTGCTGCAAAACACTCCACAATTTATAGACTGTCTCTCACATAGAGAACTACCTAGCCCCAAATACCAATTATTATTAAAAAAAAAACCTGATATGATTTTTTTTAATTGGATATTATCTGTGGTCAAGTTGAAACAGAAGGACTGGCGATAAAGTGCCATGAGAAAAAGTATGGGAGAAACAGAAATAATCAAGTTGGGTTTTTGGGCTTTTAAGAATTTGGCCATGAATGGAGGCTGCACCAAGGCTAATCGCGTTCTTGAAATGATTTAACCTGGAGGTAGGTGGATGGCTCAGTGGTTAAGAGCACTGGCTGCTCTTCCAGAGGAACTGGGTTTGACTCACAATATCAACTTGGTGGCTCACAACTGTCTGCCAGTCTGCTTCCAGTTTATCTGATGGTCTTTTCTGGCCTCCATGGGCATCAAGTACTCACATGGGGCAAAGACACACAATCAGGCAAAGGCTTCATCACACACAAGGTTTTTTAAACTAGAAATATATGCAAATCACCAGAGACAAATTGTGTTCAAGAAAGACTGATTGACGTAGTCTGTAAACTGTTAAACGTTTAACTTTATAATTAATGGTTTTTAAACATCTTTGGAAGAGTGAGAAGGAAATGGGTATTACCCAAAGCTTGTCACAAATCCACTTTACTGTTGCTGAAGATCTTTCTCCCGCTGTGGTTGTCACCAACTCTGCAGCCCAGGGGGAAGGAAGCCAGTGTCCTGCTGCCTCTGACCCTGAGTCACAGGGACTAGAACCAGCCTTACTAGCCCTCATCCCTTTCAATTCTCTTAGCTAAATGAAGGTGGTTAGTGAGGGAGTCTGAGAAATGTAGTTCCCAGGTTCATAGTATATGCACACGCACGCACACACGCACACGTGCACGTGTGCACACACACATGCACACGCACACCATGAAATTGAAAAGACCCTAAAGAAGACTGAAATGGTAAAGCACCTATGCTTGACATGTGCACCATATCTTATTATTAGTAATATTTTTCCAACTAAATCAAACAAAGCCATGCACGCTCATGCCCTGAGATTTACCAGTTGCTTTGCGTGGTAGTGGTTCTCTTGAAAGAACCGACATTTGCCTTTGTCCCCATACTTCCCAGTGCTTCTTAGATCCTCACCACAGGTACGTAGCCAATCTACTCCGTGAGTCACTCTTCTTGGTTATCTGTTTGAAGATGAGAAGTTACCCTCCCGATTGCTTCTTTACTCTTTAGTTATACCTACCCTTTAACGTGCATTCTCTTGTGTTAAATGTATATATCTACATGTGTATGTACATATATTGTTGTATCATATAACAATATATTACTTATTATATATATAATATATATATATATGTATATGTATATTATTTCTTCTACTGGGTCAAACTTAAGTTAGAGGCAGGGCCAAATTTATATCCTCCACAACATTTACCTTAAGTGTTGTGTGCCTAGTAACATCCAACAAATATCTGTTGAATGAGAGGGCAATTGAGTATATTAATGGCTGAACAATGAGGTCTATAGACATTATTATATAGTTGCGAAACAAACCCACAAGATTCTGCCCATGAGTCTGCTACCCCTGACAGCTTTAACTCTCCCATGTTCTTTGTGTTCCAATCTCACTCACGTGTCCTGAGAAATGTCCATCCAACAAATGCTTGGCATTTAATGCTTAAGTTGTCCCTCTGTGGTTGAAAACTAGCCAGGGATTATGAAGTAGCTACTGACAACAGAAACGTTCACTAAATTTCACTCTGTGCCCTGTCAAAGACTAATGAGAACCGAAGAAACTATAATTATACCTGTCCTTCTGTCACATGGTAAAAACACAATGATTAAGTTGCCAAAAGGAGGAACGCTTTCTCCTGCCGGTCAGTGTCACAGAGAATGAAAACCAGTGTGAGTGGGATCATGGCAAGGCGAAGGCCTGCCTGTGTGATCTAAATTAATGCACAAGCATCAGGGGCTCCAGCCTCGCCTACTTCAACCCAAGCAGAAACTGCATGAAGCCTGCTGTCTCACTCACTGGGGCTCATTCTGTGCAACCCTGCAACGGGCATTCAGAAGGTGAGATTCTCAGTTACATCGGAATAAGGTTGGGAATCAACTGGCCCAATGGGTGCTTTGCACTATAAGCCCAACACATGTGGATCCCTGGTTGTGGAGCATTGCTGAGAGAACAAATTGGTCAGATATCTATAATCCATGATATCTATAATCCATGTAGAAGTTCTGTCACGTGAAATGGCACTGTCATCAATGGCCCTGGATGGAGTGGGGTCCCATCCCTACCTGTAAAGTACCCAACTTTGGATGAGTTGGCCTCATTCATAACATGTGATTCTCTCGTGGGGAAATCCAACTTCTCTTCCAGCCTGAAGACAATAGACAGAACATGTATGTACCTGTTACTGCTTCCCACAGTGCCTGACACAGGAGATGAATCTGGTACGTACTAGACATGATGAGTCAGACTGTGGCATAGACTCTGCCAGAACTGCTCAAATGCCTGTCATGTTGGAAACAAAAGCTACTGGGAGAAATCCTTAAAGTGAAGTTAAGCCAAAGGGTGCAAAAGTGCCCACTTCTGTAGAACAGACGCTCTGCATTTAAAGTCCAGCTGACTTCCCCACTAAGATTGTGACACACAGGACTGGAGGGGTGGCTGGATGGGAGCTGAGTTTGGACCCCCAGCACCCAGTAAAAAGCTGGCTGTAAAGGCTAATGCTTACAACCACAGCGCTAGGGTCAAAGAGAGGTGAACCCCAGAGGATCCCTGGCCAGTCAGGTCAAACAGCAATGTCAGAGATAGCCTGTCTCCAAAATAAGGTGGAGACGTGATAGAGGAAGACACCCAGTGTCAACATCTGACCTCATCCCAAGAACGTAACACATACATCAGAGAGAGAGAATCACACACACACACACACACACACACACACACACGCGCGCGCGCGCGCACATGCACACACACACACACGCGCGCGCGCACACACACACACACACACACACACACACACACACGGCCCCACTGCTGCCTGGAGGAGTCTCCACATTGTGAGGTGTTTTGAAAGGAGGGCAGCATTGTAATTCAGCTTTTCTGGATGAAATGCCCGGTTTGTGGTACCCCTGTACAATGCAGGGTTGATTGGAAATGTGTCCTAGTTTTCAGAAGATAAGCATCACTAGTGGTGGACCGAAGATGTCATTTATTCTTTGAAATCTCATTTTCCAAGTCCATGAGGGAAACAATGCACTGCTGAACAGGCCCCAGTGTGTGGGCACCCAGCTGCTGCAGGGTCAGGACACCTGGGGTCCCAGTCACCACCACCTTATTTTTTTTCAAAGCAGAGCACTTATTCCCTGGGTGGAAGCTGTTAATTCCTAACAGAGGGCATCTTCCTGCAGCCAGCTTCTTCTCTACGCTGCTTTGCAGCCTAGTAAAACCAGTCCTCCAACAAGGCTCACATTCTGCTGTACCTGAGTGATTACCATGGAGGAACAGCTCATGAGAGGAAAGAGAGAGAGCCTGTGAACTGACCTGTCAAGTTATCAGAAGGTTTCCACAACACAGTGTAAACTGCAGCGAGCAGGCATTTTAAAATCATGGAGCTGGACTGGAGAGATGGCGCAGATGACCAACTGCTCTTCCAGAGGTCCTGAGTTCAATTCCCAGCAAATACATGGTGGCTCACAACCATCTGTAACGGAATCCGATGCCCTCTTCTGGTGTGTCTGAAGACAGCTCCCAGTGCACTCATTTAAATCATGGAGCTAGAGAGTTAACTATCGCATACAAGAGAGCCTGCTGCTTTTACAGAGGTATGGGCTTTGGTTCCCAGCACCCACATCAGGCAGCTCACAACAGCCAGCTCTTGGGGAAGTCTTCTGACCTCTCTAGATACTGTGTGAGTGTGTGTGTGCGTACACACACACACACACACACACACACACACTATACACTTGAGCACTCTACACATACACACAATGTACACACAAGTACACACATATACACATAAAGTAAACATAATGTCCAAAACACAAAGACAGCTGCTTGCAGTTCTATGTTCTCTGAGGCACCAGAGTGACTGATTCTTATCTGTGGGTTCTTTAGGAACCTGGTGAAAGGCAACAGAAGGAAATGCCTCAGTGTGTAGGATAACAAATGTATGAGGCTAATTTTTAATTCTCAAGCCCCCTACAACTCTACTAACCCTCAAGATAAACACATTCTGGAGACAGAACGTGGGCATCAGTTCTGGTTCCAACTGGAATTGCCAAGCATTTTATGGAATTTTTAACCTTTTAAGGATTTGGTTTTAGCATCAAAAACAAAAATGGTATCCAGGAGTGGTAGTACACATCTGTAATTTCAGGAGTCAGGGGATAAAGACAGGCAGTTTTCTGGGACTTCTAGGCCAGCCAGGAATACATAGTGAGAAGTCATCTAACAATGAGGGGAAAACAATGCTTCTGTCATAGGTTAATTATAAGTACTAAATTGTAGAATCTATTTAAAGTACTCATTGTGTTTTCTGGCATGTAATAAGTTCTCGGTAACTATTAATATTGCTGTTTGTTGTTTAAAAGATAATGAAGCTCTGTAAAAGCAACTTTAATTTTGTTCAAATTGCAAGCATTCCACAGGTGTCCCCCATTTCTAGAGAAGACAGGAAACTGAAATGTAATTAAGGGGCCTGAGTCAGAGACTGGATGGAAAGAAGTCAGACATGAGCTCTTAGTTCACTACTGTAACATAGTGCCAGAGACAGAAACAATTATAAGCAATGTACATTTCTTCAGTTCTTGATTCTGGACTCAGAGAAATCTAAGACTAAGGAGCCCCAGCTGGTGAGGGCTTTCTTGCTGTGTCTAATTAACAAGGCATTGGAGTAGCTAATGAACATGCCCAAGACACAGAGAAAAATGGGGTCCATCATGTCCTTTTATGAGAGACACACTCCCCCAATTATGATACTAATCCGGCCACCAGGAGAGTCTCATGACATAATGAACTCAAGGGTCCTACCAGTGAAGGCCATTCCAAAGGCCACTGAATTTTCAATATGAGGTTTAGACCAGAGAACCCTGCTACCAATACAAACAAGGGGGGTGGGAATCTCTATTTTGAAGTTGGAAGGAATTTTAGCTATCAACATGCCACCGTCGGTAGAAAATTACATCAAACCCACGGCAAAAGTCAGCCTGACATTCTCCATATCAAGCAAGGGACAAACCAAATATATTAATCGTTTGTGGCCATATGACATTAACAAATCCCACCACTAAGAATGTCTTGTCTGACCACAGTTATGATACTGATGTACTTAGCATCAAATGTGAACATCTACTAAGCCAGTAGCTGGGGTGAGCTCATTAGGTCACAGAGTGGCGTTTCTGGTCTAATTGATTTATCTGCTACATGGCAAGAGAGTCAGGACTGCAACTGAGGTTTGAGAGTCTCAGTTTACCTCATGGCCCAGTCACATGGGACCTCATGGCAATGTTTACGAGTCTCACCTGTGAAGAAGGGGTAAGGTCAAAGGAGCATATTGACAGTAAACTGGGGGGGATGAACTCCCCAATCTCCCTCTTCTAGGATGTCCTGGGGATTAGCCTTCTGTACTGCTGTGCCCTCCCCTAAAGTATGAGATTTCAGACTCAGGTATGGACACAAACCAGGCAAGTAATGAGGACTAGAAAATGAGACTGATTGGTGAGTGTGGTCACCCAGGGCCTGTGAGCCTGCATCTAGCGGGACAGCACTGGCTCAACCTCTACTGGTTTTAGCCAGAAAAACAGGCACGTGTTACCAGATCATACTTAGCCAAGAAAAAAAAATCAATTAGAAAAACATATTCCATAGACAGGCAACAGTTTTAGGTTAAGCCCCTGCTCCAGCGTTCAGGACCCACATGAAGACCAAGCTGCACATCTGCTACATTTGTGCAGGGAGGCCTGGGTCTAGTTCGTGTATGTTCTTTGGTTTGTGCTTCAGTCTCTGAGAGCCCCCAAGGGTCCATGTTAGTTGACTCTGTTAGTCTTCCTGTGGAATTCCTATCCCCTTCAGGCCTGCAATCCTCCCTCCTATTCTTCCATAAGAGTCCCCAAACTCAACTCACTGTTTGGCTGTGGGTATCTGCATCTCTCTGAGTCAGCTGCTGGGTGGAGCCTCTCAGAGAACAGCCATGCTAAGATGCTGGTCTGCAAACATGACAAAGAATCATTAATAGTGTCAGGTAGTGGCGCTTGCCCACGGGATGGGTTACATCTCGATTTTTAAAAGCATTGTACATCCAAAGAGAACACCTCCAGGAACCCCAGTTTGTGTTCTTGCCTCTAGATTTTAGGGCTCCTGGGAGATTGTCCCAGTCTGTCTCTTTCTAGAGACTCTTACGTGTTGCTATAGCCTCAGTACCAGCCAGTACCTCTGTAAGCCACGCAGTGTTCACATGCGCGCCACCACCACATCTCCTTGGAAGATCACACGAGCCTCTCCCATAGCATGCTCCAAGCCAAACTCTCCATCTTCCAAACCTGTTCCCTTCCATGTTCTCTGGCTAACTCATGGTACCACAGCCGCTCAAGAGATGTGATTCCAGACCACCACTTTTCGGCTAACCCTTCCTGTCAAATCGATTGTCCCCTTTCCAAGATCTCGCGGGCACACACTGCATTCACTGGCTTTTCTGCGATACTCTCCTAACCAGATTCTTTCTGCCTCTAGTTAACAGCAAAGGTGAGCCCTTAAAATATTAAATGGGCCATCCTTATTCCCTGCTTAAAATCCCTCCATATCTTTAGAAGATGCATATAATTCTGTGCCACGTGGATTCAAAGTATTTTTCATCTCTAAAGTGAAAACAACAGACACATCAGAGGTTTGTATGAAAGAGGTGGCTATATTTTACATCCAGTTTCATGGGCTTTTTGCAGAGGAAACAGGCAAAGTCAATACATGCTTGTGCTGTGGATAACTGTGTATCCTCATTCAAGTTAAAACACAAATACTAAAGAATGATTTGCAACGTCTTCAGATCTTTTTTAAGGAAAATTTTAGTAGAAAATGATGGCAAAACCTGTTACAACAGGTAATCTGAACCAACCACTTTCCACAAATTTCCCTTGTGGATTTCTGGCTACCTTTACCATGAGCTACTAAAGGACGGTATTTAACTTCCACGAATTTGGCAGCCTGTATAAGTGTAGCAGCCCCTGTGACCCTCCAGGCTTTAAAAAAATAAAATCCAGTTCACAAATTCCAATTTAGAAAACACTTCTGTGAGTTTGAAGCCATGAAATTTGGGGTGATTGTGGCTACAGAGACTGGAGTAAAGCTGCCTCAGACCCTGTGTGGGCAAGTTCCATCCCTGAGTGGGTGATCTCTGTCCCTGGGTGGGTGAGCTCTGCCCTGAGTGGGTGAGCTCTGTCCCTGGGTGGGAGAGCTCTGTCCCTGGGTGGGTGAGCTCTGTCCCTGGGTGGGTGAGCTCTGCCCTGAGTGGGTGAGTTCTGTTCCTGGGTAGGTAAGCTCTGTCCCTGGGTGGGTGAGCTCTGTCCCTGGGTAGGAGAGTTCTGTCCCTGGATAGGTGAGCTCTGTCCCTGGGTGGGAGAGCTCTATCCCTGGGTGGGTGAGCTCTGTCCCTGGTGGGTGAGCTCTGTCCTTGGGTGGGAGAGCTCTGTCCCTGGGTGGGAGAGCTCTGTCCCTAAGTGGATGAGCTTTGATTCTGTAGCACTGTAGTGGATTGGCCCTTTGTTTGTAACCCCTTTTTGGCTGGAGTCATAGAAAAATCATGAAATTGATCTATTGATAATAAACTATGCTTGATTTGCCATGGAAATGTGAGTTGAAAAGCTAGTCATGTGAGTTGAATTACCCAGTCACCATTGAGATAAAGATCCTGAGAGTGTGTTGTGTTGCCTATAATTCCTGCTGCCTGAGAGGGGAATCCTGAGTCAAGACCAGCCTCGGCTAAATAGAAAAATCCTGTCAAGAATCAATAAATTTTTATTTTTGAAAAGAAGGAAGGGGTGGAGTTGATAGAGACAGCTATTGATTTTATATTTCTGTAATTGTAACAAATATCTGAGGTAAACCAACTTCAAAAAGAGAACAGGTTTATTCTGGCTCCCAGTTTGGAGGATGTGGCGACCATGACCCCGTTGCTCTGCATCTGTGGCAACACAATGCAGCATGGGGAAGTCTGGGTGTAACAGAGAAGGCCTGGAAGCAAAGGGAAGGAGCTGGAGAAGCTAAGGACTCAGAGTCCTCTTCAAGGTGCACCCCTGTAGGCCTAACACCCCCCACTTGCCCCTCCTTTCAAAGGTTTCAACCACTTTCCAGCAAGGCCAAGGAGAGGAGCAAGCCTCTAACACCTGAGCCTTTGAGGGATGTTCAAGATCAAAAGGGAGGGAGGGAGGGAGGGAGGGAGGGTACAATTCCTTGTATAGTTCCTCTTTTGTTGCTATTTTGGTGCACAGTCACTGTCCTCTTCTGAATTTTCATCTCTGAGAATAAGTTGTCTTCAGCTTTTACTGTACCTCGAAGAACTGATTTCTCCATTCATTCACGTTTCCTAGATACACAATAAGCTTTTATACTGAGAAAAATAAGTCATTAGAAAGGTTAAGTATATACTTAACAATTTAACTTGCTTCCTTCTCAATCATAATTCTATTAGTAACTAGTCATTGAGAATCCACAGTGTATGAAATACAGGACTGTATATATATTGACTCATATATTTAGCCCAAATTCTCACTTAATGATCATCCTGGAGGATGGCAGTGACTTACACAAAGTAGCACAAGTAATTGGTAATAGTTATACCAGAATATTGTCTAGAGGAAGCAAGACTTCCAATTCTCGTAGATAGTTACATAGACTGACAGACAATTTCGATCTAGGGTCTCTTATAAACCAGGCCCACCTCAAGCTCACTATGTAGCCAATGATAACCCTGAACTCCTGAATCTCATGTCTCCACCGTTCAGCTGCTGAGATCACAGGCTGGTGCCAACACACCAGCTCACCAGTGTCATTTTAGATGTCTAGTCTTGTTGTCGCTGTAAAGTGTGTAATGAAAGCACTGGGTAAGAGGATGGACTAAACACGGGAAGCTATTTCCAGTCTCTCCTAAAACCAGAACAACGACTTTTTAAATTAAATACAGACTCTGAAGTGTATGGGATAAGGGAGAGAAAAGACAGAAGCAAAGTCTGAGCCAGTGGGCAAAGTGAGCAAGCACTGAGGGGCCTAGTGAGACAGAGCTGTGTCTGCTGTGGCCTCCCCATGCGCATGGCAGAGACAAAAGCTCTCTGGCACAGTGGTTGGCAGAGGCATAGGGCTCACACAGCAGGGGAGCACACCATCTGCTGAGGCAACCGGGGTGGAGCACTGCCCCTCAAAGGAAGGCTCATCCCAGTTTGCACCAGTGAGTCCCTGCCCTCCCCTGTCTCCCCAGTCAGGAATGCAGGGCGCGGGGCTCTAGAGCAGAGGAATTAGGTGTGGAAGGAGATGTGCATTGGTGGCCAGCTGGCAAGGAGTCTGTTATGAAGTGTGAGGCAGGTACCCAATGTCACTTCATGTAGAGTGGATAGTTTGGTAAAGAATTCGGTGACTGCCACCGTCCTCAAATACTAAACCCTTGTATTTCCCAGCGGCCCCTTGGGAGTTGTGAGCTATCATCTGAGATGCGTCAGAGCTCGGGCTTCCATGGATTGACCCGTGTGAGGCAGTTCATTTCTCTAAGACTGGTTCTTCGGGGGCACAGCTCTGTTATTTCTCGTTGTCTCTTTTAAAGTATCTTAGAAATACACTACTTTTTATTAAATATATATATTTTCCTTAAATGTCCTCACCATGGCAAATAACATCAGCAACAGCCAAAGCAAAAGCATTATAGCTATCATCAGTCTTCATTTCGTAGACATCTTTATTGGTCTTCTAATTGCATGGTTACCTGTCAGAGTGATAGAAAGCATAGGACTTTCTGGATTACAGCTGCCTTTAGGCAGATCTTGAGACTCCCCCAGCCTACTCCCTAGCTTGGTTGTGCATTCCAGTCATATTTGAATATCGTCTGATGTCTGCCCGTCCACAACAGCCCCCATCACTTGCAGCCATCTGTGTGCACTGTGACTACTCCTTAAAGGATCAGTCTATGTTACTCATCCTGCTAAAGTACATATTATCCTTAGGACTCATTTTGGACATAGCACCCTATGGCACGTGCCAGCTTTGACCCAGCATATGTCTCCATAGCCTCCGCCCTTGCTCCTACCATACCTGATCCATCTCCCAACGGAGCCAAAATTCTGCTTATCTGTCTGCCTGCTACACGGTAAGCTCCTTGAGTCTCTGAATTGTCTTGTTCTCACATGCATAGCAGCCAGCACAATTGTTAGCTCATAGCAGAGACTCAGTTAATACATCTTGAAGGAATTCAGGAGGTGTGCTCATTCTAGAGTATTTGGAAATAGATCCAGGGGAAAAAAAAGAAAAAAAAGAAAAAAAAAAAAAAAGCCTGCACACACCTTTAATCCAGCACTCGGGAGGCAGAGGCAGGTGAATCTAATGATTTCGATGCCAGCCTGGTCTTCAGAGTGAGTTCCAGGACAGCCAGGGCTATACAGAGAAAACCTGTCTCGAAACATAAACAAACAAAAAATATATCTTAAAAGGAACATCAATATAAATATTAATATAAATCCTAAATCTCAATCAAGCTACAGACACCTTGTCTCAAAGGGAAAAAAAGAAGGGAAGGGAAGGGAGGGACGGAGGGAGGGAGGGAAGAAGAAAGTCCCCAAAGCATGAATGCCTCTTCCTCCTCCTCCTCCTCCTCCTCCTCCTCCTCCTCCTGTTAACCTTTTTAGTTCCTTGCTTCCAATCATAGCAACATGCTCACCACATCAACCTTGAAGCAAGCAAGATCTGAGTATTTCTGAATTCCTTTCTGGTATATTGTTATGCTGAAAATGCCATTAAGTGTCTATTTATGTAACTCTGAAGTCTTGGGAAACTTCACTTAGGTGGTTATAAGGACATCTCCCTTGTAAAGGGACGATGTTTTTGAGATAGTTTCTGTTATTGGGCTTTATTACTTGCTAAGTTATGATACCACAAATAATGATTAAGTGAATATTTTTGCACTTCTAATTATTGCTCCTTAGAGCATTCTGGAAATAAAATTATTAGGTGAAAATTTTATAACTCTAATGGAAGAATGAAGTAGAACACTGGTCTCTGGATGCTGGGAAGGGTAGTAGAAGAGGAGATGGAATTTTAACAAGGACTCTGTCTTCACAGTGGAGAAATTCATTCTGGGTTTCTTAAAACAAACAGGGTTAAGTGTTGGGTAAAACAATATGTGATATATTAAAAACTAAGTAAAGAAATAAAAATCTCCAGATATAAAAATGATAATGTCTGAAGATCAAGATAAGCTCCCAAAGGCACGGGCCAAGACAATGTAGACAAGGAAGGAAGGGCTTGCTCTGGCCACAGTTTGAGGTACAGCCACCATAGCAAGAAAGCTATTGGCAGGAGTTTAAGGCAACTGATCGCATCGGGTCTGAAGTTAAGAAGCATAAAGAGATGAACGGTGGTGCTTAGGTAACATTCTCCCCTTCATTCGGTCCCGGTACTGCCCATGGAAAGGTTGTCACCCACATTTACTATGTCTTTTCTTACCCCTGTAACCAAATCCAGATGCTCCCATCCAGACATGTACGAAGGTCTGTCTCTTAGGTGATTCTGGATCCTGTTGAGCTTACATCATTAACATCACAGGACTGTTGGCTTCTTGCTATTTTCGTTTTCCTCTTTGGAGACATGGCCTTACCATGCAGCTAAGGCTGGCCTCAGACTCAGCCTTCCTGCCCCCACCTCCGCGGACTTTGTAAGCGTTCACCACCATAGCCAGCCTCTATTAGTTTCCTACCACAATGGCTCTCGTTTCTGACCCACTTGGAATTTATCTGGGGCTCTATTTTGAGGTGAGATTTGAATTAGAGTTTTTACAGAACAGGCAATTTTTTGATAAGACTTCTGGAAATAAAATTATTAGGTGAAATTTTTATAACTCCAATGGAAGAACCAAGTAGAATAATGGACTCTGGATGCTAGCACTTAAAAAAAAAAAAAAAATAAGTGCTAGTAGATGGGATGGCGAGATGGCTCAGTGTTTTAAACTGCATACTGTTCCTCCAGAGGACACAAGTTCAGTTCCCAGCACCTGAACTGGACAGCTCACAACCGCTTATCCCTCCATGGGATCCAATGCCCCCACAGGCACCTGCACTTGTGTGCACATACACACATGCAAACTCACGTGACCATCTATATATTATGCTTAATTTAAAAGAACAAAACCTAGATCTTAAAAAAGAGAGACTGTACTAGGAACAATAATTCCAAAAAGGAAGCATCCACAGACGTAGCTTGATGCTGACCATAAACTTTGCTTTGTCCCCCCTCAGGTGATCAAGAGCCAGCAGTGAGCAGTGGCTCTGACATCTCATTAATTATGGCACTGGAAGTGGGCCTGTCTGATGTAGAACTTTCCACCGACCAAGACTGCGAGGAGGTGAAATCTTGAGATGGTAGAAATGGACGAGAGAAGACATAGGAACCCGGAGGACAGGAGGGAAGCATGCTCCGAGGATTGAACTGGATACACAACCTTCAGATCACCATGGCAACCCCAGGGCACTCTGTTCAAGGGTGGTAGCGAAAGCAATATCCAAAGTCTCCCGTGTCAGGACGCGGGTTCCCATCTCTGCAACAACAGCCTGTGGCCTTGATGTGGAAGTGGAAAGCTGAATTCCTTGGTGTCTGTGCAGACGTGCGGCAGACCGGAAGGAGACTCCACAGTTTCTTCACTTGACTTCAGCCTCTCCCATCTTCTTGCTCTCCTTTGGGAAAGATGGTTTCGTTCCCTTGGCGATTTCTTTTTAAAAGTTGATGTGTAGTTTACATCGATCCCTCGGGTTTCCCTTTGATCCACTCCAGCCTGTGTACCAGGTCTGCTTAGAAGTTCCGGTTGCTGCTCCTGTGATTGGTTTGTACCACGTCTTGCGATTCATAGTCACGAGTTAGCAATCAGTATGACGTGTGTATGACTTTGAGGATTGCCTCGGCACCCTGAAACAGTGGAAGGGCAGATTTTATCAAGTGTCTAAACCCCTCCTCTAGGTGGGGTGCCAGACAGCCACACTAAGTTCTGGATCTGCTGAGCTGCTTGCTGGCTATTTTCCACTCTACTACATAGGCTTCCCTTGCCACGCTGTCAGGGGCCATCTTAGCAGGAGATAACTGTCAGGGAGAGAAATGCAGGTCCTCTGACTTGAGGGCCTTAGTCTAAAACCCAGAAGTCCCCAAAGGACACCATGACAAAGTTCAGAGTATGTGGGGGGGGGAAAAAACAAAACCTGATACCCTATCTTCCCAGGGTAGGGAAGATTCCTGATTCCCTGATTTCTCCCAAGGCCTTAGCAGTTTATCACCTTCATAAATGAATTCCACAGGTACGAGGTATAGAAGAGATGTGATCAGTTTTTAGGTCACTGGCATCCAGGTGTGAGCTTATTTCAGGACCTGCCCTGTTAACCCCCGCCAGCCTGCACGGAAAGATCTCAATAAGTCCTTAACAATTTGCGTCTCGGGTCTTCTGAGAGCATTTGGGTATCAAGAGGAGAATGAGGTATGAGCTGATAAAGTCTGAATCACAATGCGCATCACGGGAAATTGCTAAATTGAGTTTCCTCTGATTGTGAGAATCAAATAAGATTAAAAGGAAAATAACAAATGACTATCAAAACCCACCGTACTATAAAGTGGTTTATTGTCTTATTCGCTTTTTGTCTGAAACAATAACAAAAGTGTGCTGTCTTTCGAGTGGACAGTATCGTGATACATGCAGCAATTCCAGAGGCAGAGGTGGCCACCTGTGTCCCTCTAGACAATCTAAAGGATCTCTTCCTCCTCCTCCTCCTCCTCCACCACCACCACCACCACCTCCCTAGCAGTTGGCAAGGTCATACAGAGCAGGGATTATCCAGGAAAGCAAGCTCTTCCCACTGAGCTGTATTTATGTATTTGATTTGGGCTTTTCCACCTCATTACACTAATATCTTTCAAACAGCGCTTGGTGAGCTGTAAACCCATGCTGCCCACTGGAATTTTGAGTCCAGAGCAATGGGAATTCTCCACTGTTCCTTTTCCTTCCTTCCTTCCTTCCTTCCTCCCTCCCTCCCTCCCTCCCTTCCTTCCTTTCTTTCTTTCTACTTCTAATGCTTTCCTATTCGATGGTAGAGAGCAAGGCAAGGAAAATGATATCAAGCTTCAGAAATACCACCTCTGTCAAAGGTCTAGGGCATCCCATAATTAACGCCAGCCTCTAAGGACTGAGGTGCTTCATAGCGAGGAAGCAGGTGAGTGTTAAACCAGACTGTCTCAAAGGAAGTTTCAAAGATGAATCTCACCTTCCCCTCTGTCTCGGGTCACACATCTGCACTCCTCCAGGGGGATCTGCGTTGTGAAAATAACTGAGTCACAAAGGAAATTTTGATATTTAGTCTAATGACATTGGGGTAATTCAGCAACAAGAGAAATATAAAATTACATTGCATGACCAGACAGGAAAAGATCTGGTGGGTGTTTTCTGGCTAGTGGCCAGGTAAACGCTGATTATATAAGCAAGTCCTTGACCTAACTAATACCCTATAGGATGCTAAGTGAACCGTAAGGGGCCTAAAAGATCCACCTTAGCCTGTGGCTCTGACTCCAAGGAGACCCTGTGGCAAACTCCCTGAGCCTTTGACAGTCTCTGCTTACCAAAGAGTTTTGAAGGACTTCCCTGTGACCTTCATGGCAAAAGAAAGATTAACTAGAAAGTTTTCCTCTTGAGATAACTGGAAAAGCTCTTACTATAGACGTTGCTGCTGCCTTCCACGATGAGGAGACCCTGACCTGAGGACCCAGTGAGCCACACATGGCTGTGCAGCCCGGGAATGCCCACTGAATATGCATTTACAGGCATGCATTTTTTCTGGAGCAAGTGGTGCACCAAGTTTGTCCAACAGAAATAAGCCCAAGTCACATAGATTTTTTTTTTTTAACTCCCGCTAGCCATATTTTAAGAAGCAAAAAGAAAACAGGTGGAAATAATTTAATAGTAGTTTAACCCAATATTATTATTGTTTTGATGTGCAAATGATGTAGAGAGCGTCGGGAAAACATTTTCCTCTATGCTTTTGTTACCTGTTCTAAATCTGCTGTGTCTTTGACATTCCCAGCGCATCGTCATTTTTACTAGCCACAGTTCAAGCTTTCCGTAGCCACATGTGCCTAGTGGCCACCAGCTGGGCAGCACGGCCCAAGAAATCTTCCAGAATCCTTACAAGTGCTCCTGACTCTGACAGAAGAAAAAGGGATAAGATTACCTCAGTTTTTCCCCAAAAGAAAAACAGACCCTAGCCAGGTTACCTAAGGAGACAGCCAGAGATGTTCTTACTTCATAAGAAACAGCCATTCAAGTAGCCTTTATCAACTTTTTAAACATAGTGTCCACTGTCTTCCGCAACTGTTGCTTCTCTGACCAGTTGTTTGTTTAAAAACAACAACAACAACAACAACAACAAGACAACCAACCATGTTGATTTGGTGCTGAAATAAAATTACACCCTCACTTATATGACAAACTCTGAGACTCATGCATGAGACTTACACCCCTCACTTCTATGACTAATCCCGAGACTCTTAGTGTGACACAGCCGAAAAGAATTTACCTCAACCCCTAGTTCTTCCCCCTGTGGCTGCCCCTTTCTGGAGCAGTAGAACTCAGAGACAGGAAAGGCACAGGGAACCGCAGGCCGAGCCACACACACACAGTCTGTGTGACCTTGTCGAGAAAGGATCTCTGAGCTAGTGGTCATCCAGCACCTACATGGTGAACGGCGAGCAGCTTTCTCTTCAGCTTTGTCCAAGGTTTCGAGAGGAAAAAGAGCCCTGAACTCCCTCAGAGCCATTTTCAGAATGGCTTCCTCCTGTGTGGTTAGTCCTTCTAAAGGGCTGATGCCTCCTGAGAACAGCCTTTGAGCAAAGCCCCTTGGGTCTGGCAGGGCCTTCAAGGTCAGTTCTGGTCACACACCCAAGGGATGGATATAGTGTGGAGACAGTAGATGATAAAGGTATCAGAGGCAGTCAGGCAATGGTGTTGCACACCTTTGATCCCAGCACTCAGGCAGGTGGATCTCAGTGAGTTTGAGGTCAGCCCAGTCTATGAAGCAAGTTCTGGGACAGCTAAAAAGAGAAACACTGGGTGGAGGCAGGAGCAGAGGTGGGGGGGGGGGGGAGTACCAGAGGCACCTAGCTATTTCGACATTGTGTGTGACATCCTGTCCATGGAAGCAAAAGTCTCTGGAGAGAGATTTGTTGTTGTTTTGTGGTTGTTGTTGTTGTTGTTGTTGTTGTTGCTTTGACATTTTCGTCTGTGGGTATTCAAGGGTCTAGCCTGTTAAGAATGGCTGTGCCCAGTAGCCATTCCCTTTACAGCCCAGACATTCCTGGGACTACCACACTTCCAGAATCTAAAAGGAGCATCAGTCTGCCTAAGGTTCTTGGTGTAAGCTTAGTCGGTGCTGAAATGGATTGCAGAGCATAAGCATTTAATGGCATTTAGTTGTCCACTGAATGCATATCCTTGGCTGAACACCATGAAAATTACCAAATAAAAACTTTCAAAATTTTTAGGAAAGAACATCATGCTCTCTACAAAGAGAAGGTCCTATCTTCTGCAGTACTGTGGCCAGGGAGTGATGGCCTGTAGCAAAAAGAATAATAATAATAAAATAAAAATAAATGTATGAGTCGCTCTATCTGCATGCACACCTGCAAGCCAGAAGAGGGCATCAGATCCCAGATACAAATAGATGGTTGTGAGCTCCCATGTGGTTGCTGAGAATTGAACTCAGGACCTCTAGAAGAGCAGTCAGTGCTTTTAACCGCTGAGCCATCTCTCCAGCTCCCATAGCATTCTTTTTGCTTTGTTTTGTTTTGCTTTGTTTTTGTTTTTCGAGACAGGGTTTCTCTGTGTATCCCTGGCTGTCCTGGAACTCACTTGGTAGACCAGGCTGGCCTCAAACTCAGAAACCCGCCTGCCTCTGCCTCCCCTGTGCTGGGATTAAAGGTCTGCACCACCAGGCCCGGCTCCCATAGCATTCTTAATTGCCCTTCCTTGCGTGTATACACACACACACACACACACACACACACACACACACACACACACACACTTTCCCTATCTTACATCCCATTTCCTTAAACCCTGTTCCTTGGTCCCCTCCAAATAGGTCACAGACGCACAGGAGCAGGATTTGTGTGACCTATATCTGCCATCTTCCCAGGGTCCTTATCACTTAGCATGACACGCTCCTTGGAAAGAACATAAGGCAAAGAGGAGCAGAGGCACTGCCCTTCAAAGACTGGGCTGCCTGATTTCTTGAGCAGTACTTCTGTCCCTTTTGGGAGAGGACCGAAGAGCAGGGGTGATGGCTGAATTTCACAGGGAAATGACCAGGACCCTGAAGGACATCCACAGGAGGCAGGGTCCCAGATCAAAGCAGGGTGAGCTAAGGGGAAAGTCTATGTGGAAAAATGCCCCTCCCCTGGGCTCAGAGCTCACCGATGAGTCCCAGGGAGAGCAGGTGTCGAAGGGATTCAGGAGTCATGAGTTAAAACGCTCTTGATTGTGAAGAAGATTAGGGTACTTGGCTCCCAACAGCAGGCCTTTCTCGGGAGGGTCAGACAGTATAGTTAAAGTCTTATAGCTAGGGAACTATTTTACTCCCCTGTGAGCTTTGTGGTGGCATGATGGTATCACCCCATAACTAATGAAGTCAATGTAGATCCCAGATGTGGACTTTAATTAATTTAATCAGTTCCTCGGTCTGTAAGAGCCTGTCTTACTCACTCTCTCCCTGTCCTATGTCCTTCATAATCAAGGGGCTTTTTCATGAACCTCAAAGGCCGGATCCTCTAAACTGGTGGCATTATAGATGCTCACCCTCACTGCAGAGCTGGTTGCTCTCTAGCCACTTGATATGTGTTCATTGATGAGGAAGAGGAGGAGGGGGAGGAGGGAGAAGAGGGAGAGGAGGAGGAGGGGGAGGAGGAGGATGTGGGAGTGTGCTTCTTGTAAGAGCTCTAAAGAGGCAG
>NC_034609.1:7570635-7580577 GCF_900095145.1 Mus pahari
CACCCACCCCAGAGGGGGGAATCTACAGAGAAAGGAGAGACAGTTGAGGGACCCAAAGTCATCGCCGGGTAGAAATTCTGTGGTGTGCCATCCTTTGGCCAGCAGTGACCTTGGAGAAAGTGTGAGGACCGCGTGTGCTAAATAAACCAAAGACTGATCAACACCCAAATGGACACATGTTCTTCTGTGAATTAGCTGAATTGTCTCCTGATGTTCTCACACACAAAAGTCAAGGTGGATCCCTTGGACATCTCAATTTTTTCAGGCTGCTGGTTGGCCTGGCAAAACCCACAAATCTAAAATACTGGACTGTGGCCTTAGTGACACACATACCATCTTTAAACTTTTACGTTTAACCCCCTTTACTTCAAAACTTCCAGACAAATCTAGCACTCACATTGAACTCAGAATAGTTTTCTTTGAGAATGTGAAGATTTTAAATAGCCAAAGATTTTTCATGGAAGAGCTAGCCCACTGTAGTGTATCCTGCTCTTTGAAGTAAATACCAAATTGTTGCCTATTAGGGACAGAGCAGTTGAAGGCCAGTGCATGGGCTTAGCAATCCAAATTTGTGTTGCTGTCTTCCGAACCTGTCTGTAGAATTTTATTGCAAGGGTCAGAGCGCCCTCTGCTGGAATGATACTTTCAGCAAATTAATTTGCAGTGGGTTTCCAATTCAACAAATGTGTCTTACTTTTTCATTGGTACCATTCCTTCAATAGTGGAGAATTTGGCCAGCAGTTATCAAATGAAGAGTGAATGCCTTGAACTCTAGAGAGCTGTAGGAGACCTCAGAGCAGGCCAGTTTTAAAATGTTGCTGTGTTCTGTTGCTGTCTGGGATGTGTGTCATCAGCATTGCTCTGTGTGGCTTTGGCTCAGCTCCACTTCCTCCCATGAAATGGAGAAGGATGATCAATAAAAGGACTTCTTCCGTGTGAATGTAAATGGTGTGAAATAAAGCGTTTTGTATGTGTGCAGAATCAATTTAGTTCCTGCTTTCAGCTTACTAATAGGAAATGACTGTACCATTTTATAATTAGGGAGAGATTTAGAGGCAGGAGAGGGTGGGGAGGGGGTGTTATTTTTATAGCGGGATGTCTGTTATGTTTAGAGAACTTGAGATAAATTTTGTATTTGTGAAATTACATTCCATCCATTCCAGGGTGGGGGTTCTTTAAAACTCTCCTTAGGTGGAAGGAAAAATGTTCTCATTTGCAGAATATCCGGAATGCAAATGTCACCTTCCGTGGCATGCACTTCTGTAACCTGCAGACCATAACCAGCAAGTGTCTGTTTAAAAGCAGGAAGTAGAGCAGCATTTTTTTTTTACTTTCTTTGTGTGACATATTATCTGTGATTTAAAAAAAAAAAATCTACAGAGATAATGGCTCTTCAGGTCTGGAATAGTCAGACACGATGTTAAAAGTCGGCCTCCAGCATCACCAACCCCATGAGCAAAGGGAGGACCCAGGTCTTTCCTTCTCCTCCCTAGTGGGAATTATGTGCTTCTGTTGTCAAGGGTGATGCCACGGTCGGTATTCCCTTGAGCTTGCCCGTGGTGTCATTTTGGCTGGTCTGTGGGTGGAGTGAAGGATAGGCCCGTCTCACCCGTAGTCTGAGACAGGACGGTGGGGACAACCCTGACCTCACTGACCTCTGATCCACCAGTCACAAGAACTGGCTCTCGTTGGTTTTTCACTGAGGGAGTTTTGGACTTGAGGTTTGGTTCACTCTTCATGTGCTGAAATATGGCAGTAGTGTGTTCTACAGCCACGCCATGAAGACATGACTTCCCCTCAGAGTCCCCTGAGGGTTTCCAAGCCTCGTCGGGGCAGCATAGCTGTGTTCTGTTTGCAGTTTGTTGGTTTGCTTCTGTGTCGGTCTCTTTCCTCCTCCCAACCCCAGATGCCTCCCCTGCTCCTTTTAAGCACTTTATATCTCTTTAAATACAAAGGAAATTGGAAGGAAGAAACCCTATGATTTTAAAGGAACCCATCTTCCGTTAGGAAATACAGACTTTATTTTGCTGTGTTGTCCTCTCCGTGTGCTTGAAGAACATCCACGATTTATGTGGTCCTGGGCTAGTGATGGAATGGTTAAGGATGAGAGCTGGAGACATTCAATCAGACGTGACTATTTTCATTATATTAAAGACTATAATGTAAATAAATGCAACTGTGTTCTGACCTACGGTCGAAAGATATATCAAACTATAAAGATTTCAACACAGGATTGTGACTTCCAGGAAATTTTTGTTTTGTTTTGTTTTGTTTTTTAATAAAATGGAAACAGATTTTGTGTTGTGCCATCTATATCCCCTAACTCCGTCACCTCTCCTCGAGTTCCTAAGGTGGCCCTGTGGGTAACAAAACATCAATATTTACTGTTAAATCACATGATGGTAAAAGTCCAAACCAGGATAGCAACTGAGTCATTTCCCTCAAGTAGGTTGTGTGGCATAAGCTAGACCTCCTGAGGGCTCTGCACCTCTAAGTGAATTGATTAAAAGGGTTAACACTGAGCTGCTGAAGTGGCCCAGAAAGTAAAGGCATTTACTGTCAGGCCTGGGGACACAAGTTCAAACTGAAGCCGGAAACCAAGTAAGAAAGGAACCAAATTCTGTACGTTCTTCTCTCGCCTGCAAACACACCGTGACACACATACAAGCAGGCACCACCTACAAATACACAGTGGCGTATGGGCACGTACACACATACATACAAACACACACACGGGGGGGGGGGCGTGCACAGGCATACGTATGCACTAAATAAAAGATAAATGAATGCAATAAAAATTCAGAAGATTTAGCACAAGAATGACGGGCAAGTTCCGTGATGATGCTGTTGAAGAGAGTGGGGGGTTGGGCACCGTTCAAAGTTTTATCTCCATCCCCCACAGGTTTGTATTTTGAATCATGGCTGCACTTTGGGGGGTGGGTCTTTCAGGTAAGTCTGTGATAGCCACAATATTAACATCTGCTTATTACCTATTTATACGGGGGGGGGGGAGGAAACGCACCATACCTGTAGACCAGAGGTCAACCACAGGTGTTTTTAAATAGGGTTTCTCACTGGTTCAAAAGTAGTCAGGTACAGAAGGTTGGATGGCCTTTGAGCCCCGAGGAATCCACCAGTTTCCACCTCCCTGGGGCTAGGATCACAATGTTGGGTTACCACATCCCACATTTTTTTCTTGTACTCAGAGGATGCTTGCTTTAAGAACTGAATCCTTGTCACGGTCCTCCATTCCTAAATGATTTTAAACAGCAGACCCTTGACAGTAGCTAGGGGTTTGCGAAGGAAATGTAAAGGAGGTGGGTAAGGAAGTCAGGGAAGGTGACTGCCACCCCTAAGCATTGAATCACCCACAGGAAGTCAGCAGAGCCCCAGGGTGATGCAGACCCAGTACCTGCCCATCCTCGATGCCTTTTCAGAGCAGGTCAGCCTGATCTCCCGAGATCCCCACCAGGAGGTGTGGAACCCAGAGGTGGCACTGTCAAAAACTCAAAACACTTGGCTGTGGCCTCTGAGAGCAACTGGGTAGCTAACAGTGTTTTCCCAGCTTAGCATCCCCAGGGACAGTCCACACTTACCCTGGAAGCAGCTAAATAATCGAAGGGATCATTAGGAATGATGCCTGTGTGTCGTACTGGAAAGCACCTTGAACTTTAAGCCTCCATCATGCCATTTTTACCATCAGACGTTGCTCTGGCATATAAAGACATGAAGCTATTATGCCCAGAATGTAGGCACCATTAATCTCAACTTCACATCTTTCCAATGGACCAGGGCTTCCCATGGGGCACACGCTGGCGTATGCTCAAAATTACAGCATAGAGTTCCAAAATCAACAGGGTGGGAATATGGTACCACACAGTCCATATTAGTTGACAAAGGCTTTCAAAAACTGCGAGAAAATCATAAGGTAACTAACTACTTTAGGTATCTGCATTTCCTGAGGCTGAATGTTGGTAGGATATTTTATTGGGGGGGGAGGGGTGGTGTTTTTCATCCCTGTCCTGGGCAGGACCACCTGTGTACATGTACCGGCATTCAAACTGAAACTCCATGCCAGACAGCGTTTCACACATGTGTCTTGCACGTTCCACGGACCACTTGTCCCTCCTACCTGTGATTGGGATTGTCAACTTCACTTCACTAGGAGACACCAAAAGCATTCATGAGGCACACTTTGGGATGTGTCTATGAGAGTGTTTCCAGAGAAGTTTGACCAGAACTGGGGGACACCTTGCAGGGGACTGGCATCACCCCACGGGCTGGGATCTCGACCGAACAAATGGAAAGAGGAGAAAACAAGTCGAAGCCCAGCACTCTTGCTCTACTGCTGAACCGCGGAGATGTTGGAGGTCCTGGCTGCAGGTCCCACTGCCACGCCTTTCCCGCCGTGATAAACAGTTCCCCTCCAACTGTGAGCCATGGACGGCAAGAGAAGTAGCGACAGGTCAAGGGGTGGTACCAGGACAAGCTATGAGGGTCCTCGGGAAGGCACAGATTACCCATGTGCCAGGGAGAGGTGGGCAGCAATGTGGCTGTGGCATGCGGCCTGATTTTCCCAAGGAAGTGAAGCCCTGGTGCTTTCTATTTGAAATGACACACAGTCATCCTCTGGAGAACGAAAGACTCCCACAGTCTCATGTAAGCCAGCCAGACCTGTGACTGTCGTTCTAAAAAAGGCACAAAAATGAATTTAGTTAGTTTCTAAGTCTCAGAGTATTTGAAAGCAGCATTAGGTATTGGGTTTGCAACATTGGTATTGGGTTTTGTTTTTGTTTTATGTTGTTTTGGTTTCTGTTGTTGTTGTTTTGGTTGGTTGGCTGTTTTTTGATTTTTGTTTGGTTTCGTTTTGCCTTATTCCAATGATACAAGAGGACTGACTAGAGAGAAATAGGGTGTGGGAGAGGCTTGGGTGAAGGGAGGATTGTGGAGGATGAGGTGGAAGAGAAGGCTGGGCTGAGGTGGAAGAAGGGACTGAGTGAGCAGGGGAGGGAAGATCACTAGGGTGGGGTAGGGTCAGGGTAAAGACTGGGAGGGGTAGGGATGGACAGGACAGGAGAAAGTCTGGCAGTGAAGGACTGGAGAGAGGGTGGGATAAGGTAGGGATGAGGGTGGGCTAGGGTAGGGATGAGGGTGGGATAGGGTAGGGATGAGGGTGGGATTGAATAGGGATGAGGCTAGAGGAAGGGAGAGGAGAGGAGACGTGATAGGAGATTCAAGGGTGATGGGGCACAGGGAGAGGAGTCGGGGGAGCAGAGGAAGAATCAGCATTCTCTTTGTGATAATTATCACCCATGTTAGAGTGTCACCAACTGAGAAATTCAGGTGACTGAGGGGGCCACGTTCTTATGATTCATTTTCAAACAATCGTTCTATTGTCCTTAGTGATTCAGCAACAGAAATTACTTTAACTTTTACCTGTGAACACTTGATGGTATAGTCGCCCTCAAGACCCACTGTAATCCTCCTTGACTGAGAAGCAAGAGACAGTGGCCTTTCCACTGTGCTCCCAACTGTCAGAGAACCCTCGGCTCATCGTGACTACAACTTGTGATTTCACAGCATCCGAGTCCAGAAAGGCCTCCAGATAGTGGAAACCCTTGTCTGTGGGCATGCTGGGAATAAAAGCTAAGCTCCTTCACCCTCAGGTCCTTCCACAGTGGAAGGCACTCCTGACCCTCTCTCTGTCACAACATCTAGAGGGTCTGATCATGGTCCCATTCCTAACCAATCCCCTGCTCTGCCTCCTGAAACATTCCTACCTTCTTTGTTCTTCAGGATCAGTTACTAAACAAGAGAGAAACCGGAACCAGCTTCATTGGCAGCCTTAATATCTGGTTGCTATGAGAGCGGTGTACATGACAGAGCTGTCCTTGATATGATAGATCCTGTGAGAGACAAGGGTCTCGAATCTCTAAGAATAAAGCTTAATTCAGAGCTAGGCAAGGACATCCATGCTTACATGTAAGTGCCAGAGCATCCCGAGTTCCAGGCTAGCAACACAGGAGAGCTAAGCATGGGAAGAAGCTGCCGTCAGTCAGGCTGGGGCTGGGGCTTTGCCACCAGTACAACTTCCCATAAGCCTCACTAAGGAGACCTGACCTGGGACTTGGGGAACCAGGACTCATTCACATGGCTTCCTTACACAGGGGGAGGGAAAGGTGGTCCTTCCTTCCTATCTCTTTCTCTCTTCTCTCGTCTTCTCTTTGAAGCAGGAGCTGAAGGATATGGGCATTCACTATAGAAGTAGAGTCGAGGCTAATACTCATCTCCTGGTCTCACACCAGTGGTCCTTAGTGCTTCAGAAGCTGTGTAGCATCTGGTCTAGGAAAGTAGGGTGGTTACAGCTGCATTGCATAAGCAAACACACACACACACACACACAGAGAGAGAGAGAGAGAGAGAGAGAGAGAGAGAGAGAGAGAGAGAGTCACTAATCAGTACTCTCCAGTTTTACCTCTGCAAACTAGAGAATGGCCTTGAAACCCCAAGGTGTGCTATTACTTTCTGTACTCAGCCCTGCAAAGTATAAGTAGTTGTTTCCAAACTGGCTCACAGACCACAGCCTGCCCTTCATAGAGCAGCTCCCACTGTGTCAGAGGCTTTTACAGCGGGAAGTCAAAGAGAAGAGATCCTGGAAATAAATCACAGCAGACAGATCTTGAAAGAAACTCCCCTTATACTGAAAAACAATCAGAACCTTTTAAGCCTCCTTCAAGATGAATATCTGAGATGCTCGGAAAGAAAGAGAGATTCCTGGTCATCAAAACTGCAGGGAAGAAAAGCTACTGGACTGTGGGAGGGAACAAGACCACAGAAGTAAGCTCAGCCCTGCGTGTGTGTTGGCCCTACCACCACCACCAACCCTAGTCTAGTATCTATCTAGTATCTAGTATCTAGTATCTAGTATCTAGTATCTAGTACCTAGTACCTAGTATCTAGTATCTAGTACCTAGTACCTAGTACCTAGTACCTAGTATCAACCATGAGCTTTTTCCCATATAGATAATCTAAATTGTGCAAATGTTTTAGGTTTTATGAAGGCCATTATGAAGTCTTTCACTTGCTTTCATTGCTGTTGTTTTTCAATAACCACTTAAATATTTCCAGGCCATTTTTGTTGTTGTTGTTGAAAACATATACTGAAATAAGACAGATGTGTGCTCCTGCTCTAGGGGACAGAATCGGAGTCCCTGGCACAAAGTAATCCATATGAGATATGCTTAGAAGTGTTAGGTTATTCACCAGTGCTGGCCTTCACTCTAGTGAATGCAGGGACAGCATTACCATAGATGGGCCTCACTGTGGGTGGTGTTCCCCGCACCCAGTAACCTTCCTGCCCTGAACACCTGAGCTGCACATTTGGCGAAGATCATTGCATACAACCAATGCGACACAAATAACCCACACCGAAGGCAGCTCCTCGCTGGAGCAATAGATTCTAAAGTAGGGTCTCGAAAAAAAAAAAAATTGCTAGCAAGCCAGATTCTAAGGACTCTAAGCTCATAATCAAAAATCCCAAAGCAGCTGGCATGCCTGTAATTCCAGAGTTTTGGAGGCTGAGCCAGGAGGATTATGAATTTGAGGTTAGCCTGGACAAGATCTTTCTCAAAATAAGAAAAATTAGAAACTCAAAATACAAGATATACTGGGGAGGAAATGCAGAGGACTGGGAATGTGGGAAATGCCAGAGACAGGGTATATAACACAAGTTCTAAGGAGCCCTCCAGATTTCTAAGATATCCTAAAGTCTGAAAACAAACCCCTAAGTGTTATTTCAAGTTTCAGCTGCAAAGACACCAATTAAAAAGGGAAGACAGGGCCAGGCAGTGGTGGTGCACACCTTAATCGCAACATTCCGGAGGCAGAGGCAGGCAGATCTCTGTGAGTTTGAAGCCACCCTGGTCTACAGAGCAAGTTCCAGGACATACGGAGTTCAAGGCTACACACAGAGACCCTGTCTTGAGGAAAGCAAACTAAAGAAGGGAATGTACAGGCGCTTCAGTCGGTTGAGTTGCTCTGACTTTGGGATGATGGATTTAGAGAATCCCTGAATTTCATTTGTCAGTGGTTTTCTTGCTTCTATGATTTTAGAAGCTATTTAACATTTTAGTAAGAAAGGATTATCACTTCATACTTAATCTGCAGGGTCCCGTGAAGCTTGACCCTAGCTGTGCCTCCCAGTTGATGCCATCTGAACGCATGCTGAAAACACATTGTTGATTCAAACATAGATCTCGAGAGGCAGGAAGAGGCCCATGAAGTATCACACTGGCAAACACAGGAACCAGGAGGGCCAATGGCTTCCACAAAGCCAATTCCATGTTGCTTATTTTTTGTGCCTGATAGCACTTAGTCAACCTGACACAAGCCAGGGTCATCTGAGAAGAGGAGACCTCAGCTGAGAATATGCCTGTATTCTGCAGACTAGCCTAGAAGGACGTTTTCTTGATGGACGACGGATATGGAAGGACCCAGCCCACTGTGGTCGGTACCACTCCTGGGCAGGTGGTTCTGAACCGTCTGAGAAAGCAAGCTGAGCAAGCCATGGAGAGCAAGACTGTAAGCTGTGTTCCTCAATGCTCTCTACTTCAGCTCCTGCTTCCAGGTTCCTGCCTTGATTGAGTTCCTGCCTGGTCTCCCTTTGTGATGGAATGTCAGCTATAAGACTGAACAAATTCTTTCTTCCCATCTTGCTTCTGGTCAGTGTTTTATCACAGCAATAGAAAAGCAGACCAGAACACCACAGTAGTGAAAAGACCTTCTTTATTGAAAATCTGCCCTACTGGCCTTACAGACTGACCTAAACAGGGCCCTCAAAATGGTGATCACGATCAGTACTGTCTTATAGACGCCAGGCTGTCCATCCAACAACACTGGAATGCCAGTACTAAGTGCTTTGTACAGCCCTGATCACACAGCAGGTAAGGGGAAACTGGTCATGTGCCTGTGCTTTTTTCTTCTTTATTAAGATTAAAATCACATCATTTTCCCTTCTCTTACCTCTAAGCCCTCTGTTATGGCCCCCTCGCTCTCTTTCAAAGTCATTGTCTTTTCTTTTTAATTGCTGTTCTGTTCACATATGTGTATGCATAAACATGTATTCCTAAATGTAACTTGCTTAGTCTATATAATTCTACTTGAATTATGTTTTTAGGGATTGGTGTGCTTCCCTGGGAAAGACTGTTTCCCCAGTCTCAGGGTTCCTTGGTCACCCATGGTTCTATGTGAAGGTTTGGTATCCCGGGGTCTTTCCCTGTCCACTGTGGTGTGTCCATTGTAGTTGTCCTTGTTCGGCTCATATTTAGGAGTCATGTTGGTGACATCTTTATGGGTGTAGCTGCTGAAGCTACTAGAAGTCACAATGTGACAGCAAACTCCCTGATCCTTCAGCCCTTACAATCTTTCTGTCCCCTCTTCCGCAGTGTTTCCTGCGTGTTGGGTGTGGGAGTTGTTTTGTAGATGTATCCATTGGGACTGGACTCCACACCTCTTACATGCTCATCTTAGGCTCTTGGAAGTAGTTCTTTTTTTTTTTTTCTTTTTTCTTTTTTCTTTTTTTTCTTTTTTGTCATGTTCCTTAACTCCATAAAGCAACAGCAAAATGGCATGAGTCAGCTGTGCTACAAGGAGCCAGGAATTCTTTTTGCACTACAGTGTAACCTTGGAAGTAGTTCTTATTCTTGGCTGGTAAGATAATGCAGTTCCAGCATGGGTGAGACCTTGGGTTTCATCTCCAGTAATGATAGATAGATAGATGATAGATAGATAGATAGATAGATAGATAGATAGATAGATAGATGATAGATAGATAGATGATAGATGATTGATAGATAGATAGATGATAGATAGATAGATAGATAGATAGATAGATAGATGATAGATAGATAGATAGATAGATAGATAGATGATAGATAGATAGAT
>NC_034609.1:7581247-7602812 GCF_900095145.1 Mus pahari
ATAGATGATTGATAGATAGATAGATGATAGATAGATAGATAGATGATAGATAGATAGATAGATAGATAGATAGATAGATAGATAGATAGATAGATAGAAAGATAGATAGATAGATAGATAGATAGATAGATAGATAGATAGACTGATTTATCAACACCCATTCTATTACTTTCTTCTTTCTGAAAAGAAATGTAAGAAATATATCTTTTTCTGTCCTTATAAAATAAGAAAGGAGATATTTAAATTAACATAAAAAGGTACTGGAGACATGGCTCAGAGGTTAAGTACACTAGCTGCTCTTCCTACACTTGTCTGTAACTCCAGCTCCAGGGGACCAAATGCCTTCTTCTGGCCTCTGCAATTAACTGCACACACTTGGCATACAGCCCCCAGACATACACATAAATAAAAAAATAAAATCTTAAACCTAGCACAGAAAGGAAGAGGAAGTATTGGTAGAATATCTAACAATACTTCCTCAGCTGAGCAGGGAATTAACAGAAGTGACTGCCGTGCTGATAGCAAGGTTCCTTGAGACAATGGGATAAAAATGATCACATGAGAGCCTCTGTGATCTTCCTGTCCAAAATCCATAGTATAACCCCAATAGAACCATGATGGCAACGACGCATTAGGCAAGTCACACTCTGTACAATGCATGACCAAGTCCTCCTAAACACTGCCAGGTGACATCATCTTAATGAAGTTACAGGAATTAGCAAAAGATCAAAGAAACCCAAGAGGCAGGACAATGTGTCAGCTTTTTGGGGATCACAAGACAGAGAACAGTAGGGCAAATCTCAAAGACAAACCAAAATAAAGTCTGGAGTTGTTCATGGAAACACACCATGGTGGATCCATTCCTTAGTTGGCACAAGTGTACAGTGGAAGAATAAGATGTGTGTAAGTACACAGGCTCTCCCTGGAGTGGCTTTATAATTTTTTTTTGTTAACTCAGTAATGACTTTTAAATGTGCTTCCTTAAAGGAGCTTCATCACATACTGTTTAATTACGAGAACACAGAAATGTGTATCTGGCACCATTGTGGAGCATCCTTCCCTCCAAATGTTAGCAACACAACAGAGGAGAAGGTACTCTGAGAAGTCCAGATGTTCTTACAGCAGGACATTGGGGCAAAAGATTTCCTGACGATCGATTCCGGTTGTTTAATATGTATTGTATCGTTGTATGACTCTTTTGCCTGGATGTATGTCTCGTAGCAGGTGCGTGCAGGGTGCCCACTGAGGTCAGGAGAGAGTGTTGGTACCTCAGGAATGGAGTTACTGATGTTTCTCAGGTGCCATGTGGGCGCTGGGATTTGAACCTGGTTCCTAAGAAGAAACAGCCAGTGTTCCTAACGACTGAGCCACCTCTCCAACCCCAATTTTAAGATTAAATTTTTATGTGTCTTCAAGGCAAGGTAATTGGGGAAAATGTCCAATGAGAGGCTGACCTTCTGTACTTAGGTCAGAGTTATTAAAAAGTAGGAGCCAGATCTTCTAGCAGACTGTACAACAGCATCTGCCCTGCCTGCTGGTACTTGGTACTTGAGCCAATCCTCCCAGTAGGAGGCTCTGGTGACCATTAAATGCAAGTATTTCCCTGTCATTGGAGAACATTTGGTGTATGAATTCAACTCTGATAAGTTTATAGGGCAAAGAGTAACTGTCCAGAAGTTGCCCCCAGTGTGCATAGTACCAAAAAGAAGGTAGCTGGTAGCTGCATGCATGTTCAAGGATGCTCACAGGGTGAGGGTGGGGCATAGCTCTACAGCCTGAGGGTGTCCTTAGGCCTATAGATTGCTGAAACTATAAGAAAACCAGATGAAAAATGACAACGTAGCAATGGTTTCACCTGTCCCAGATGTATCTCACAACAATGATGGTGACAGCATGCTCTTGGACTATCACCTTGCACTTACTGGTCAGCCACAAGTGTCTTTGCCATCCAGCCCTTCACAGAGTTGCTTATACTTTACTCCCTGTCTGAACGCAGCAGCAAAGGCCTGGGTATGCTCATGTACACACACAAATATGCACAGATACCCAAAAACACTGATCCAAGAAAAATGACCGAATGATCTCCAACCTTTAGTAAGTCCAAGTTTAACACAGAACCAGGAACTTACTTGTTGCTTGGGTCTTGAGACACCTTGCCCCTGACATGTCCGTACTGCCTTGTGCCCCTTCCCAGTCTGTGCATATATTCTACCTCTACTGACTTTCTTCAGCCTCTTCAAACTCTAATGTGCACAGTACTCTCCTACTTGGTCTAGCCTGGGCTCTTTCTTCTATCTGAATATCCTCTCCCTAGCTCCCTTCTTCTAGTTAATCTAGTCTTTAGGTTTTCCCTGGGGGTGGGGACTGTTTTTCTTACTAAATAGCATCCAGCACACCAAACATACCTACACTACTGTTAGATTAATCATTCAGTCTCCTTCATTCAAAATAAATAATATAGTTCACCAAGGGGCTAGAGCTAGTCCTATCTGGCTATTGTACTGGGCTGTCTGGGACACCTGGGGAGGAAAGTGGGAAGCATAGCATTTAAATGCTAGCTATACATTAAGAAAAACTATAGAAAAGAATAATAAGAGGACATAATTTTTTTTAAAAAAATTAACATTTTCACTGGGCAGCAGTGGCAACACACCTTTAATCCCAGCACTTAGGAGGCAGAGGTAGACAGATCTCTGAGTTCAAAGCCAGTCCGGTCTACAGAGTGAGTTCTAGAACAGCCAGGGCTACACAGAGAGACCCTGTCAAAAACAAAACCAAAAACCCAAAACAAGACAAACACCTTGCCAGCTTCGAGGCAGATCATCAGAAGTGTCTCAAGATGCCTGTGCTGATGATGGTCTGCCCTTGTGCAGGATAAGAGAACTTTGGAACACTGTGATTGACGAGGTCAAGGCCGGAAAAAGCAAGTCCTGACTCAGCTCAGTCTCTCTGTGCCTGATGCTCAGGAGAGCAGCCTGCCTGGCAGACCCAGAAACCTCTCTGCCAGACCTGGAACTGAGGTGGTTCACGACAGAAAGCTCACCACATTTGCCAATCTGTTGTCCATGGAGGTCTCTGAGTGACTCCTACACCTTCCTTACAGGGTATCACTGGTATTTAAAAGTATCCTTGCTGTCTACCAAAATCCAGTCTTCTAAAACTGTATTGCACATTTCTTGTTCCAAACATGAAATTGGCCTTATCTCTAAAAAGTGGTATGTGGAGATACAGGCTGGGGCAGTCACTGATCTAGGCTTTTCTATAGTGCACACATTTTTATTTATGGAAGAGAGGAAGGATGGAAGAAAGGAGAGAGGGCACAGGGAAAGATCAAGAAAAACTACCTCATGACTTTATACTGATATTTCAGGTTAAATCTTAGCTCCCTGCTCAGACTCTTCCCTGCAGCAGCCCCTGCTTCCCCCTCCTGTTATGAAGGGAACTCAAGGGCACAGAATGGTGAGACAGAAGCACCTATGATTACCCATTCTGTGCCACATCTACAACAAGCACTGCGGTTTCAGAATTTACCATGACAATAGCAAAACCCCTTCCCACACCCCACAGTGAAAGTGAAGTCAGAGGCTCTGGATTCTTCTGAAGGAATCTCCAGCCAGACTGAGTTGAGTCTGTGACATTTGCCCTTCTGCAGAAGCACAGGCTGCTTTCTGCAAAGCTGGATCAAGTTATTCAGACAAAACTCAGTTTTGCAATTGGCATATGGATGGATGCGTGTGTATGTGATATTTTAATTATACAGTTCTATTGTATATTATATAATTATAATTTAATTATAAAAATAAATGTATATCTATATACACATACTGATGTACTGGTTAATTTTGTGTCAACTTGACACAAGCTGGAGTTATCACACAGAAAGGAGCTTCAGTTGGGGAAATGCCTCCACGAGATCCAGCTGCAAGTATTTTCTCAATTAGTGATCAAGGGGGAAGGTCCCTTTGTGGGTGGTGTCATCTCTGGGCTGGTAGTCTTGGGTTCTATAAGAGAGCAGGCTGAGCAAGCCAGGGGAGGCAAGCCAGTAAAGAAACATCCCTCCATGGCTTCTGCATCAGCTCCTGCTTTCTGACCTGCTTGAGTTCCAGTCCTGCATCCTTTGGTGATCAACAGCAATGTGGAAGTGTAAGCCGAATAAACCCTTTCCTCCCCAACTTGCTTCTTGGTCATGATGTTTGTGCAGGAATAGAAACCCTGACTAAGACAACTGGTTAGTTTGTGTGCTAACTTGGCACAAGCTGGAGTTATCAGAGAGGAAGGAGCCTCCCTTGAGGAAATGCCTCCATGAGATCCAGTTGTAAGTATTTTCACAATTAGTGATCAAGGGGGGAGGGCCTAGCCCATTGTAGGTGGTACCATCCCTGAGCTGGTAGTCCTCGGTTCTATAAGAAAGCAAGCTGAGCAAGCCAGGGGAAGCAAGCCAGTAAGCAGCACCCCTACACGGCCTCTACATCAGCTCCTGCCTTCGGGTCCCTGCCCTGTGTGAGTTCCTGTCCCAAATTCCCTTAGTGATGAAGAGCAATGTGGAAGTGTGAGCTGAATAAACCCTTTCCTTCCCAACTTGCTTGGTCATGACATTTGTGCAGGAATACAAACCCTGACTAAGACAATACATATAAAGATATAAAGCTTTCATCTTGAAAGAATTAAAAAATGATACAGAAAAAATTACCAACTTTATAGTTGTTCACCAATCTAGTTGGCCTTGTGAACCTGGGACCTGGGAGAGCAGGGCCTAAAACTGAAGCTGACTAAAGTCTCATCCAGTAGTCAGCTTTCTTCAGAGCATCGCACAATTTATACTCTGAGGGTTAACAAGAGTCACATCAGCCAAGCACATGCCTCTATTCCCAGCGTTTGAAAGGAAGAGGTCTACCAAGTGAGTTCCAGGACAGCCGGGGTTACACAGAGAAACCCTATCTTGAAAAACCATAGTAATAATGATAGCAATAATAATAGCAACAACAACAACAACAATAATAATAATAATTTCTCTCAAGAAAAGGTTAATTTCCTACGAGGTCACAAGGGATTTATTTACCCTATACGTTTTCAAATCTAAGCCTAAGTCAAAGGAAGCAGATACCTACATCCCAGACTGTAGGAGACTCAGGAACAGAACTGCAAGGACTTTGCATCTTAGAATTACATAAGTTAACTGCACTATGCTCGAACTTTTTGACTAAGAAGCTAACATCTGAAAAGAAAGAGAAGCTATAAATAGTTTCACCTTATAACTTAAACTAAAATGCAGAGGATTCCATCAAATCTTTAAAGAAAAAACCTTTATTATGTATACATAATCTTCTACATGTCTGGCTGTAACGCTAAGGTTTGGGTGGCTGAGTGAGACAACAGAATTGCTTCAAATTCCAGAACAGCCTGGGCATGCAAACCTTGTCTACACACACACATACACACACACACACACACACACACACACACACACACACACACACACACACCAGAGAACTAACATGTGAATTCAGTAAGATATTATAAGATTTAAGACCAGCGTAGAAAACCCAGTCATATTGCTGTATGGTGGCAATAGGTACTCAATTGTCAAGCAAAACCATTTGTAATCAAAATGGATTGGGCATGATGTCACCTTCCTTTGATCTCAGCAGAGGAGAAGCAGAGGCTGTGTCTCTATACATCTGAGGCCAGCCAGTTATGCATAATCAGATCTGCTTTGATTATCCGTGTGTGTGTGTGTGTGTGTGTGTGTGTGTGTGTGTGTGTGTACATAGTTCAATAATAAAACCTGAAATTTTACATTGTCCACCATTCTAAACATCAAGGGCTTTAACTAAAGGATTGTGTTAAGTCAGAGGAGCATTCTGAGCAATGGGAGGAAGACATAAGTGAGAACAAAAATTGAACCAAAAGCTGGGGTTAGCCATGGTAGCTTCACTTCCCATAAACACTTCCTTTGCAAGGCCTGGAGAGTTTACAGCATCGAACTTCCCTGACTGTTTGGAGAAAGCAGTTGCTGCTTCCCAGCGTCTCCTCATGCTTCAGAGGATAAAGAGGAGAGCTCAGGATTTGGCTCCAATTAGACTCAACTCAGACCACCAGGCAACCCAGGCTTCATTAGCGGCCTGCTCACTCTGCCCCTGCAGAGACTCATTAGAACAATGAAAACCAGACTGCTGGGCAGATGAGAGGAAGAACTGTGGCATGGGAGAGAGCCACTACTACATTCATCACTGACCCATTGGCATAAGAGCCAGCCACGACTACATTCATCACCAACACACTTGGCATTTGTGAATCACTTCTCATTTCTTAGTCTCAGGAACAAATTAAACCCAATTTCCTTTCTGGGACCAGTAGCCACAATAAGGGCATGGGCAGTTTTCTCTGCATCATTATTCCTTCAGAAAAATCATCCAGTCTGATATGGTGTCATACACCTGTAATCCCTGGACTCTGGAGGCAGAAGCAGGAGGATTGCCACAAGTAACAAGTTCCAAGCCATCCAGGCCTACACAGCAAGAACTTCTTTATTTTAGATTAAATTTTTATTTATTTTATGTGTATAGGTTTGTTCATATGTATGTCTGTGTACCACATGCATACAAAAAGGGTGCTAGGTCCCCTGGAACTGGAATTAGAGACAGTTATAAGTCACCATGTGGGTACTGAGAATTGAACCTGCATCTTCTACAAGAACAGTGAATGCTCTTAACTGCTGAGTCCTCTCTCCAGTCCCAAGACCTTGTTTTAAAAGGCATCGCCTCCTCACATATCCACAGACACACAAACCTCCTGGTCTCCCATTGCCAGCAGTTTGCTCGCATAAGCATTTCCTAATCAACAACATAGGACCTAAATTGAAAGCCTGACTTGATGGGGCACACTTCATTTCTCAATCAATTAATATTAGCTGAGTACCTACAATAGGAGCCACACACAGCTCTAGACTTACATCTCGAGATATAGCAGAGGCACACACAATAAAGACAAGAAGTAAATTATCCACATATTACCAGTAAGTCATATATACAAAAAACAGGAATGAAACCAGCCAGTCATGATAACACATGGCTATAACATGAACTCTCAAAAGGCAGAAGTAGGGAGATTGCTTCCAATTTTAGGCTAGCCTGGGCTACATAGAGAATTCTGGAGTACTTAGCAATACTCTGAAAAAAAAAAACAGAGAGGGAATCTAGGAGGTGGGTGTGAGAATGTATTTATATTTGTCAACACTGCTTTAGGGCAGCCAAAGTGAGTGGGTGATCAGAGACAAGACCAAGGACAATGACTTTCAGGACAGTAAACCTCCTGCTAATGGCTAACAGGCTCCCCAGCACCTCTATGACTATGCAACCAGGGTATAGGATCTGTGGTAGTTTTCTTTAAACCAACAGAGAAACCATTTCAAACCCAAAAGGAAAATAATTACTGCAACACATTCTCCATTGAGCAAAGATCTTCCTGCCTTCCCCATTTTGTTACCTGTAGTTTATCATTGCTGGGAAGTCAAGGCAGAAATTTTGTAATTTATTTGAAGAAGTGACACGTGATGGCTAGTTTTAAGTGTCAACTTGACACCATCTGTAATCACCCAAGAAGAGAGTCTTAATGAGGGATTGTCTAAATCAGGTTGGTCCTGTGAACATGTTTTGTCTATTCTTGTGAATTGAAATGGAAGATACTATCCATTGTAGGCAGCATCATTCCCTAGTCAGAGGGATCCTGAAGCTTATTAAGTATAAAGAGGGGGCTGAATATAAGTAAACAGTCATTCATCCATTTGTCTCTGCTCTGTGGATATGATTAGTTGTATTATAGGACAATATGTACCCATGTGCCTTGAATGAAGGTACTCCACATAAGCCACAGAAATTACCTTCAGGAAGCTCAAATTAGTAGACTATCTGCATGCTATGTAGATAATAAGTGTTCCTTGCTGCACTGCATATTAGAGGCCATCATAATAAACATGAGATCTTTGTTTTTGCTTTTGTTTTCTTCTTTCTCTTTTAAATTTTTCTGCTTCTCTTTAGAACTAAAGAGAACCTCTGAGAGCCACTCTCCATGCAGGAGGAATAATTCCTATATGAAACAGAAATAGGCAACTGTAACTTCAGATACAGCAGAAACATGACGAGACCTCTCAAGCTACTGCAAAGTCCTGAGAAAGAAGTGACTCAAGGATCCTGTGTTCCAACATGTGACTCTGGCTATTACAATAACATACCATGTTTTTCTATGATTCAATAAGATTGCCATGGTTTTCCCTTGGCAGGATGTCTAGTTACATTCTACCCATCCCTCTGAGTCTACCTCAATGTTGGGAGGTTCTCCCAACTCCTAGACAGGGTTAGTACTTCCTTTAAAAAAATATTTCTTCTATTCTGTGTGCTAACTGATGGCAGAATATTCAAAAGATGACTCAAAGAAGTCATGGATGATTCAGAGAGCAATGCCAGGGAAGCCATGTTGAGCAAACCTGCGTCCCTGAACAATTTCCTAGAGACGAGATTCCCCTGCCCTGCCTTGGACTGTGACATGGTAAGAAGAAATCAGCCTTTATCAAATGAACCCTGTAAATACGGGCACCATTTGTTAGAGCCTTGGCTTGTACTTGCCGTGCAGGAACACATCTGCAAAGCATCCCAGTGAGTGGGTTTTCAGGAAACACTGTTAGCTCCAGGAGAGCCTCTTGGCTCAACACATCTTCAAACCTTGAACTTGGGATCATCTTGATGCAACAAGTGAACAAAACCTGATCCAAAGGCAGCCAGGTGGAGACTGGCTTGTGCGGGCAGCCAGGTGGAGGGTCACTTCTGCACAAGATAGAGCTTGAGCATAAGACCTCACCTACACAGTGGCACGCTTCCTCCAACAAGACCACGCCTATTCCAACAAGGCCACACCTCCCAATACTGCCCACTTTCCATGGGCCAAGCATATTCAAACCACCACCCTAAGAATACTAAAAGCTCCGGTGAGTTCAATTCTGGGAAGAACAGAGACCTGTAAGAGACATCACGGGTGAGCTGTGGCTCCCCTCCGTATGTTTATACTGGTGACTCCTCGACACTGCATCCATCTGTCCTCATAATGGTTCTAGGCTGGGCCCGCCTGACCAGCAGGGACAATCAGATCCCTTCCAGAACAGCCTAGGCTTTGACATTAGATCTCATCTTCTTCTAGAACTGGGAACCATCTAGACTTGTAATGAAGTGGCAGAAAGATAATGAGATTTGTATTATGGGCAGGGAAAGAAGGCCCTTTATCCCACAGTCCAGTTGGACTCTCAATGGACAGCAAGGACTTCAGTGCAGTTGTCAGCATTTGCTATGAAGTAAATGCTTACTTCCCGTGGACTGCTCTTCCTTTCATGTATAGACATTTTATGTTAAAGTAGAAGTGAAGCAGGCTCAAGACCTGCATGTCTACAACCTTAGGTAGGAACCATTCCTTCTTCCTGGACATTTGCCGGGAATCCCAAACAAGACGAGTAAGACACCGGGTCAATGCACTTAACTGAGTTTAAGAGCAGAATAAATGCAGACATTGTTAGTGATAGCAAGGAATAATGCTTAGAAGTTACTACCTGTGATTCGTGAGACGGACCATGGACAATAGATGTGGAAACAAAATATGCATGACAGACTGTAAAGACATCCTTCTTCCTGAGGGGAAAAAGTAACAGAAAACCAAGGACAAAGGAAAGCAAGAAAAATCTAAAGGGTCTTTCTGTAGCTTGTCTATCTGTAGGAAAGTACTTGAGAAGGGAGAAAAACAAGCTGTCTTTGTAGCCTTCTGAGGAAAGGTAAATTCACAGTGTCATGTAGAAGTTTGTTGAGACCGCTCACAGGATTGTGTCAAATGAAATCTGCAAGCGTCCTAATTAAATTGGGAGGAGATCAGCAGGCCAGCTCCTTCATGAAGTCAGGACCTGCGCTGTGCTTACAGCAAAGGGTGTTTGGAAAACTGTGCTTTGGTGAGTTGATTGACAGAACGCAATGATCTCATTCACACACACACCCCTCACCCTTGGGTGCAAGTTCCAGCTCCCTCGGCTTTCCCTGGGGTAGGAAGATAACACTCCTACCATTCACTGCCCTCACAAATACATATTCTTTCCTCTCCCTTTTTCCTGGCTCCTTCCCACAATTCTGCTGGTAGACAACGTGTAATGTCCCTCCTCTACTCCTAGGCTTAGCTGCTAGGGTCCCATTGAGCTTACATAGATCTACTGTAAAACAGTCCTGGTACAGTAGGAAGCATGCCCTCCCTCACTACTCTGTCAGTAAACTGGCCCTGTGTCTTGATCAGGATTTCTATCACAATAATGAAACACCATGACCTTTATTGCTGTTCACTACCAAAGGATGTCAGGACAGAAACTCACACAGGGCAGGAACCTGGAGGCTGGAGCTGCTGCAGAGGCCACGGAGGGGTGCTGCTCACTGACTTGCTCCCCCACAGTCTACTTAGCCTGCTTTTTTACAGAACCCAGGACCACCAGCCCAGGATGGCCCTATCCACCCTGGACTGGGCCCTCCCTTCAATCACTAATTAAGAAAATGCCCTACAGGCTTGCCTACAGCCCAGTCTTATGGAGAATTTTCTCAGTTAAGGTTCCTTCCCCTCAGATGAATATAGTCAGTGACAAGTTGATACACACCTAGCCACCATGACCTGAATTTACAACGTCCAAGTTACCTATTCAAGAAAAGCACTTTCCTCTCTGCATGTCATCCTTCCAACCCCAAAACTTAACCATGAGTTCATGAAACTGGCGAGGAAGCCCAAGTCCCCAGATGGACCCAGCACCATCACAGAGGCATATCAATTCATTGCTCTCCTCCTGGGTTCTTCCTCACACTCGACACCATGTGGAAACAACCGGCCTTGTTTCTACTATTGCACCAGCACCAGTCTAGGCTAATTAAATCCCCCAAGCATTGGAATAAAGCTCGGAATAATGTGCGCACATTACTTTGTGACAGCACTGGTTCAGTTTGGTGATGTCTTCCAATCATTAGTGTCCTTCAGCAAGCCTCACACGTTGTCTCATCTAGAGATTCATACTGTCAGCTGAAATAATGCTTTCTACCGCCAGCTTTCAGCCGCTGTGTCTGGGTCCAAGTGAAATGGAGCGAAATGGCAAGGTTTGTGTTTGCAAGTTTCTCCTGCTATCCACTGTCATCCCCGACCCCCACCTTTTTCAGTGTGAGCCTTCTCTCCAAAGGGGACATTCTGCCATCAATGCTAGACACTCCTGTTTGATTACCCTGTGTTGCAGTTGTGTGTCCTCTTAGACCTTTTAGGTAGAGGAACTAGTGTGTCTGGATGGGGATCAGGGACAAAAACAAAGAAAGTGACAGACAGAACGACAGATAAAGACAGAGGCAAGACCCTGACGCCCTTTGGGGAAATGCCCCGAAGGCAAAAGGTCAGACTGTGGGTTGCATAATAGAAACCAGAGGAAAGGATTGCAAAGATTGGCCCAGAACTGGATCACTGACTCTCTTGAAAAGCATTTACGCAGTCTCCCACTGTCCTTGGAAAGCCTCAAAGTACTCCTTAATGGGAAATAGCTGGCTCAGGAGCAAGGTGAGAAAGCCCCTGGGTAAAGCCCAGAGCCGCTAACCCGGAACCGCTGGAAACGCGAGCCGCTAACCCGGAACCGCTCGAGAGGATGATTCAAGGTTGCTGCAAGCTCATTCCCAGCTTAAAGCACACCCATTCTGTTTTAGGACTGGAAGTATTGCATGCTTTTAACATATTTTAAAATGATTAATTAAATGTTCTTGCAACTGAATAATCCTAGGTGGTATGGAGAGAAGGGAACAGATACAAAATCAGAAGTCATGGCCATTGCTAACCAGTCAGAATCTGGGGGATGGTTAGTGGGAGGGGACCATGAGCAAACGGCTCCAAACCTCTCAGCTTAGTCCTAGCTGAGATGTAGTGTCAGAGGTGGTGATGTCTGATGGGCCCCTGGAAATTTTTGACAGAAGCATAACATGAAATATGAATCTACAGATAGGATGTGTATGAGAAAGGGTAAAATCACCTGGAAACAGTTGTGTAAGACAAGGGGAGGCTGAATGTTAAAACCTTGATGACTAGTTAAAATTTTTCATGAGCAAGTATGCAAAGAAGTAAGAGTTAAAATTGAACAGATGGAATCAGAGGCGTAGATGTCAGCAAGGGACACACGTCCCAAAGCTCGGGTGAGAGCCTACTGTCCCAACGTAAGGTACTACTTTTAAAATAATTTTATGAAAAATATTGTTTAAATTTTTTTACTTGTTCTCAACAAAAAAATGTATAGCCAAGATATCATTTCCAAAATGTTTCACTGGCCTTAATTTTTTTTAATTAATCAAAATGGTACAGGGCTGGAGAGATGGTTCAGAGGTTAAGAGCACTGACTACTCTTCCAGAGGTCCTGAGTTCAAATCCCAGCAACCACATGGTGACTCACAACCATCTGAAATGAGATTTGACGCCCTCTTCTGGTATGTCTGAAGACAGTGGCAGTGTAGTCATATAAATAAAATAAATAAATAAATCTTAAACAAAATAAAAAAATAGCTACTTTCTATATTTAAAAAATCAGAATGGTATATTCTTTTGAGAATGAATCAAGAATTCATAATGGAAAGAACAAGGAAAAATGTAATTTAATATATAGCTGCTAATTATAAAATATGTTTTGGAAATGAAAGGACTGCAAATTTTTAAGTATAATGATGATTACCCAATAAACAGAACTCAATAAAAAAATTATTAAAACAACTAGCAAAAATACACTTATGGCTTGGCTCTTTGGGCACAAGGCAGGAACCATCATAGAGGACATCATCACTTTACAAACTGTGTATAGCATAATTTGTAGTTGTAGTTATATCAGAGGCCATACCAGTTTTGTTTCTAAGCCACAGATGCCAACGCTATGTATGGCACGCTGCTTATAGCTGCTTATAGCTGCCTTTCACCACTACCACCTCCATTACCGAAGAGCGTAATGTTGACTTAGGGGAGGCTGCTGCTCTACGGCCTGTGTGCCTCAGACACTCCAGAGTTAGACTTGCCATGAGTTCACACTCTGATTAAAGGGAAGGACAGCTATGGAGTTAATTGCCTGTCAGTTGCTTAGAGGAAAGTCACTGGTGCTCCATTTTCTCTTTTCTTCCAGGGGCTGGAACAAAGGCCTATGATACAATGCTCTGGCCAGGGCACCACAAGCTGATCACAATAGCATCTAAAGGCAAGAAGCACAGAAGCATATGCCAACCCTCCTTCTTAGACGGGTCAGGGGGTGGTGCCTCCCACCCACAGGAAAAAAGTGTTTCCACTTCAATCACCTAACCTCTGGCAGGCATCCCCAGAGGCCAGAGATTAGCCATGACAGGAACCCTAAGACAACCCCACTCATCTTTGTGAGTAAGGACCTCAGACTGGGCTGCCAGAACATTCAGAGAAAGAGCTTATGCTCATAGACCATCAGTGCCTTGTGGTATTTTTGTGACTTTTTGTCTCATATTGCTTCGTTTGAGCTTGGGGAGGGGGCGCTTATTGCTCTGTTATGGTTTCCAATTTAGTGTTTTTGTGTGGGTTTGGGTGGGCTTGTGTGGGCTTGTGTAGCAGGTGAGAGAGAGATTGTTTTGTTTGATCAGGGTTTTTTGTTTGTTTTCTGAAGAGAGTGAGTGAAGGTAAGGAGTTGGTGGGAGGGGAAAGTGATCAGAATGCGTTGTATGAAGAAACTTTTTTTCAATTATAAATAAGATTTTTTAAAAGGAAGGACCAAAGGTACCAGACACTAGTGGTCACTAGTGAGGACTGTCGGAGGTCTAAAATCTTAATGACAAACACGTATGAAATTTATGGTAAGATAAAATGCTCAATTGAAAAAAATTCAAGTTAAAGCTCAGATGAAGTCCAATCAAAGGGCTAAATTGGCCCAGTGCTAAATACATTGGTCATACAAGTGAAGGCATGAGTTCAGTCCCCAGGTCCCATGTAAAAGTTGAAGGAGGGAGATGATCCCACAAAGGCGTCTTCTGGCCCCCAAGCATGTACAGGCACACACTACGAGAGCCAGAGTTACCTTTGAAGTTTTAATTACTTGGCCTAAGAGATACAAAAAAACAAAAACAAAAACAAACAAACAAACAAACAAAAAACCCTGCCTCTGACCTGTAAGTTCCTGGCCCAAGGACAAATACTTTCTGAAATGCTGAGGGCTGTGGTTTATGGATGATAACAAGTCTTGTGTTTGCACTCCTCTAAACAAGTTTATTTGACTGAACTGTGCCTGATGTGACTGATCACACGTAGTAGGACGGAGGTATATAGGCAGAAAGTATGTCAGGATGCATGCTTGCCCCGGATAGGACTTGATGGGAAATACAGATGCCTCTGCAAAATGGGACTCATCACCATTTTCTGGGAGCCCTGGAATGGATCTGGCTAGTGTTTAATCAAAATTTGCTCCAAATTTGGCTCAAAATTGTGGCAGTAGTCTTATGCTAGCCCAGTGGGATTAATAACACATATACACACAGACAAAGAAGAGGTAGGCCTAAAGCAAAGCAGACCTTTAATCCTAGATACAGAAGGTAGAGTGAGGTGAGCTGTACCAGTTCCACACTAACCTGATCGATACAGCAAGTTCCAGGCCATCCAGGGCTACAGAGTGAGACCCAGTCCCCAAAACAAATAAACAAAACATACGAGCACAGTAAGCAATTTGCCCCCAAGCAAACCTAGTCTGTATGAACCCTAAGCTTCCACATAAAATCCAGTGGTCTTGTTGTAAAGGTCTAGGTAAAATATTAAGGACGAGTAAAATGTTATGGTCTAACTGTTACCTAGTGTGGTGGTTTGAATATGCTTGGCCCATACAGAGTGGCGCTATAAGGAAGTGTGGCCTTGTAGGAGGAAGTGTGTCACTGTGGGATGGGCTTTGAGACCCTCCTCCCAGCTGCCTGAGAGATTCAGTCTTCTCCTGGTTCCCTTTGGAACAAGATGTAGAACTCTCAGCTCCATTTCCAGGGCCATGCCTGCCTGGATAATAATGGACTGAAACTCTGGACCTGTAAGCAAGCCCTTTATAAGAGTTGCCTTGGTCATGGTATCTGTTCACATCAATGAAAATCCTAAGACACCTCTCTAGCCATTTTGTTCTGTTACTAACATAAGGAAACTTTCTCCTATGTTGTTTCTGTTGTTACTAGAAAACATTGTCATGCCCAAGGTGATTAAATATTCTGTTATGGTCTGTGCTCTTGGAAACCAGTAACAATAGAAGTCAGTAGAACTGCTTTGTATAGTTACCTACAAAAAGCTTTGTCACAGCTTTGGCCCAAACCAATCACCCAGCAGTACTTCCTAAACCTGTGTATAAGCTTTTATGTTATTTTCTTTTAAAAGCTGCCCCTGGGATGGACCCCAACATAGGAGAGACACCTGCACCAATGCAAGAAACTATTTGGAATAAGACTTCCATTTTGAGTAGGGGTCAAGTAAAGTTTAACTTCCCAAGATCTCCCTGGGAACTGACATCCTACTTGGAAGAGAGAGACATGTATGTGTGTAACTGCATCCTGGTTGGCCAGTTAAGACATGAATGTTAGACAAGTCTCATCCTGGTTGGCAATGTAAGACATGGAACGTTAGACAAGGAAAGTCCCCTGCCACAGTTGAATACCCCAACCAATGGGAGCAGGATAAGTGTATAACAAAGACACATTCCTAAGGAAACCCCATCCCTAAATACTGATTGGTGAAATAACTTGGCATAGATGTTTGTGGATTTTAGGCTTAAACCCCCTGTAGGACCTTAATGCGATGTCAAAGTTCAGCTCCTGAGCCTGGATTGTGGCTCTGATCGATCGGTCTTGGGGTGTGGCATTCAATACACCATCCCTATTTGACTGAGATTGGTATTTGAGTAGTTCGTGCAGCAATTCCCAGACCCCACTTCTCATTAATAATTCTTATTTTAATTAGATGAATGCCATGTGAATACTTTGCACATTTTTACTTTGTAAGTGATAAGCAAAAATTGTGTTTGTTATATACAACATGGTATTTAGAAATTCATATGCATTGCACATTGTTTTGTTGATAATTAACACGTTTTCCTCAAATGATTATCATGTTTGTGATGGGAACACAGAAAATCCACTTGTAGCGATTTTCAAAATTCAGCCCGGTCTTAGAAGCGCTAGCAAAAGCCACACGGTGCACACTGCTGTTGAGGCCTGGAAAGGGGTAGAAAGTCTTCTCTCAGACGGTCCCCAGTCACTGTCTACAGGAGGCACAGGGAGGGAGCACTAAGGTTCAGTGTGGTGCAGAAGCCCTCAGCCTGTTCAGTCTGCTTCTCTGGATCGGAAGGCCTGCTGGAGACTATAGCCTACTCAAAGAGGAACCGCCAGCTGCATCGGGGCGTGCCAGAGAAGCTCATTTCCCTCAGCTGGGGCTCCCATCTGTGGACATCCTGTGAGTGCCCACAGCTGGGACCCACACATTGCCTCTCACTCTTGACCTTTCCACTAGAAAATCCAGCCACTGTCAATAAGAGACATTTCTAAGAACATTTCCACAGAAAGCTCTGCTGGTAATCAATCTGGCCCATGCCAAAGCTTCCTCGTTTGAAAACAAAGTAAGATTACCTCTTTCCTCTCCCCTGGGATAGCTGATTGTTGTATATATCCATTTAACTGAGCCAAAGGGACCTGATATTCAGCTAAACCTTTTTGAGGGCGTTTCTGCAGTATTCCTGGAATGTAACTAACATGTAAAATTGAGGGCTTGGAACGAGGCTAATCACCCTTCATAATGTGGATGAGTCAACCAATCTGATGGAGGCCTGAAGAGAACAAAGAGTGACCTCTGAACCTGAAAGAAGCCTGCAGTAGATGCTCTGTAGCTGTGAAAGGCCATGCCTGTGGTGCTGTGCAACATAGGGAACCTTCAGGCCCTCACATTCTCTATCAGCAATGTGATTCAGCTTTGCGGAGTGGCCTTAACCTTCAGGGATTTTAACTAGTGTTTATGTATGGCCAAGAAACAGAAGAAACCCATTGTTCATCAACAGATAGCGGTGTAACAAAATACAGTGTATAAACAGTATATATAATACACTGTATAGATAGGATATGCAAAATGCAGCATATGAAACAGAATACTATTTGAGCTAGGCATAGTAGCATGTGTATTTAATATCCCATCACCTCCTTTATTCCAAACACATCCAACTTTGTGCTCTCATTTTTCATAACATGTCAGTGATGCCTGTTATTCTCTTAGGTGTGTGGCCACTCCTGGAGTGTGTTACACCTATCACAGGCTATGCCCTGTTATTCTCTTAGGTGTGTGGCCTCTCCTGGAGTGTGTTACACCTATCACAGGCTATGCCCTGTTATTCTCTTAGGTGTGTGGCCTCTCCTGGGGTGTGTTATACCTATCACAGGCTATGCCCTGTTATTCTCTTAGGTGTGTGGCCTCTCCTGGAGTGTGTTACACCTATCACAGGCTATGCCCTTAAAGAAAACTAATTCTCCCCTCCCAGCATCTATCAGTTACAAAAAGCTCTTCAGATTTGCGTGAGACATCGTGCCACAGAGACTCTGGTTTGGGCTTCACCATGATGTCTTCTGCATGACGTCACAACCACTGTGACAGGTTCACATGTGCAGCTGCCCTGTTGCATCCAGAAAACACTGTTTGTTTAGAGTCAACCACTGCCTCTGGCTCTCACACTGTTTCCAAGAACATTAATTCTGACCTTCAGTTTGGTGTGATGAAAAAGTTCTGTAGATGGATGGTAATGGTGGTCACAAAACAATGAAATTCTATTAATGCCACAGAAACTGTAACCTAAATAGTACTAAGAGAATACATTTCTATCATGTATACTTTGTTATAATTATATTACATATAATTTACTACATTTCAGGGGAGGGAAGAAGGGATAAAGGATGGGAGGAAGGGAGAGAGACAGAGAAGTGAAGTTAGTGAGTTTATAAATATTCTGACAGAGAGGGGTTTTTAGGAAAAGGATAGTACATAATCTCAAGACAAGGGTGTGTGTGTATGTCTGTGTATGTGTGTGTCTGTGAGTGTGTGTCTGTGTATCTATGTTTATGTGTGTGAGGTGTGTGGTATGAGTGTGTTGTGTGTGTGTTGTATGTGTGTGTTGTGTGTGTGTTGTGTGTTGTATGTGTGTGTGGTGTGTGTGTGTGGTATGTGTGTGTGTTGTGTGTGGTATGTGTATATGGTGTATGTGTGTGCATGTGTATGTGTGTGTGTGTGTGGTATGTGTTCTATGTGTGTGTGTGCTTTTGGTGAACAAACATGTGGCTTTCTAAATCACATTCCTCAAAGAACTGTACTTTTCAACAAACCATAAAAATCAAGCGAAGTTTATAATTTCAGTAAATTTTCAAAATGAATAAACTCTATGAGCTGGTTTACATACTTTTCTTAAAAATGTTCTTTTGTAAAGGTGTTTTGTAAAGGCAGTTTTGTGGGGTACATCCATTAGATTGAAAGATGCAAGAAGTTACTAATATAAAACTCGGGGCTTCAAACATCCTAGCCCTACACCAGCACGGTTTGTTTGTGTTTTTAATATTCTTGTTTGCAGTGCCTTTATCTCTGGAGAGAGCCGTGGCTTTAGTAGTGATGTGGATTTTCCATCAGCAGGAGAGACAAATGGGACCCCAAGGTGAAGGAACTCTTTCTCCTCTGCCATGGCCAATCTTGCTTTGTCAGCTTGATCCACTTGGGAAGAAGGAAACTCCAATGAGGAGTTACTTCCATTATATTGACCTGGAGGCATGCCTGTTGGGCATTTTCTTGATTCATAATTATTATAGGAAAGCCCAGCCCAATGTGGGCAGTGCCATCCTGAGCTGTGCACAAAAGGTGGCTGAACATGAGCTGAGAGCAAGCCAGTAATCAGTGTTCTCTATATTTCTGCTTTTAGCTCTAGTCTTGACTTCCTGCCTTGATTTCCCTCAATGACAACAAGCTGTAAGATGAAATAAACCCTTTCTTCCCCAACTTAAAAAGCAAACCTGGTAACACCTTCTCATGTTCTCTTTATTTCCCCTATCGCCTTATTCTACATCAACTCTATGCTTTGGCCTTGACCAAATTTTGTAAGGTAAACCAATTCCTCCATCTCATGAACAGTGGTAACAATGTGTGTCCTGCAACACCATCACAGGAGCAAGAAGCAGATTAGGAAGTCAGGGAACCCAACACTCAGCACTTAGACCAAAGAAGCTAGAAACAACCCAGATGTTCCTCAACAGAGGAGTGGATACAGAAAATGTGCTACATTTACACAATGGAGTACTATTCAGCTATTAAAAATGATTTCATGAAATTCGCAGGCAAATGGATGGAACTTGAGAATATCATCCTGAGCGAAGTGACTCAGTCGCAAAGGAACAAACATGGTATGCACTCACTGGTAAGTGGATATTAGCCCAAAAGTTCGGAATACTCACGATTCAATTCACAGACCATACGACGCCTAAGAAGAAGGAAGACCAAAATGTGGATGCTTCAGTGCTTTTTAAAAGGGTGAACAAAATACTCACAGGAGGAAATATGGAGACAAAGTGTGGAGCAGAGACTGAACTAAAGACCATCCAGATACGTCCCACCTGGGGATCCATCCCATACACAGTCACCAAACCCAGATGTTACTGTGGATGCTGGGAAGGAATTGCTGATGGGAGCCTGATAGAGCTGTCTCCTGAGAAGGTCTGCCAGAGCCTGGCAAACACAAAGGCAGAAGCTTTCAGCCAGCCATTAGAACGAGCTCAGGAGTCCCAGATGGAGGACTTGGGAAAGAGACTGAAGGAACTGAGGGGGTTTGCAGCCCCATAGAGGGAGCAACAGTGTCAACAGGCCAGAACCCCCAGAGCTCCAGGGGACTTGACCACCAACCAAAGAATACACATGGAGGGACCCATGGCACTAGTCACATATGTGGCAGAGGATGGCCTTGATGGACATCAGTATGAGGAGAGGCCCTTCGGCCTGAGGTTGTTCAATGCCCCAGTGTAGCAGAATGCAAGAGCAGTAAGATAAGAGTGGGTGGGTAGGTGATGGGATGGGGGTTTCTGAAGGGGAGACCTGGAAAGGAGAAAACATTTGAAACATAAGTAAAGAAAATATCCAATTGAGAGAGAGAGAGAGAGAGAGAGAGAGAGAGAGAGAGAGAGAGAAGGAAGAAAAAGAAAGAAAGAAAGAAAGAAAGAAAGAAAGAAAGAAAGAAAGAAAGAAAGAAAGAAAGATTAAAGAATGATGGTGGTGTTATAATCAGAAATAAAGCCCAGATAAGAACCCCACATGTTCTGAGTGTTTCTCTTCTGATCTGAGTTTTCACAGTTCTGTGCAGTAGAAAGATCTCTATCGTCCTGTGGGTGTCACCTTCCCTTGCCCTCAGAAACTATAGACCCTAGGACCGAAGGCTTCTGTCTCCCTTCAGAATCCCATCTAGCTGTCTGTGGCATGACATGAACATCTCTGAATAGAATTCTAGCCTGAAGAATTGTTGGTGCCTCCCACCCCCACTAACCACTCCCCTCCAGCAGGAATACCAGAGTGCTATCCAGTTCGCCCGGACTGCCCACCGTCGCCTGGACCGCCCACCGCCGCCTGGACCACCCACCGTTGCCTGGACTGCCCGCCATCGTGACACCTGCCCGCCATCGCGACACCTGCCCGCCCCTGCCAGGACTGCCCATCATCGCAAGAACGCCGTGGCAACTTCAGAGGACTCAGGGGCGTGCTGGGAACTCTTCTTTGTACTTAAGCCAGTCCTGACAATAAAGATTCGGGCCTTGTTCAGACATTTTGCCAGGGCCCCATGTTTCCTTTCGCAGCCCTNTTCCCTTTCAGGAGTTGTCGTTCTCCAGTTTGGATCCACAGTGTTTCTGCAGGCAGAACCACACATTTGGCGCCCAACGTGGGGCTCGAACCCACGACCCTGAGATTAAGAGTCTCATGCTCTACCGACACACATTTGGCTCCCAACGTGGACTGGAGTTCATGGGACCTCAGACGCTGGTATGGAGCTCCACGTGTAAGAAGGTATATCGTGCATCCCGGAAGGAAAGGTACTCAGGCTAGCCCAGGTTATAAACCTCTTTGATTTATTACAGGCACGATATTGGTTTGAGTGGTCGAGTGCTAACCCGGCATTTCTTCCCTCAAGGTCACAGCGGAATTATGGGATCAGGGACTTCTAGGCAGTTTTGTGTCCGCAGCCTACAGGGACTGCTTCAGGCGAAGGAAATAGGGTTTGAAGAATGTGAATTACAAAATGTGGTAAAACAGATAGATTGTTGCTGCCCATGGTTCAGAGAGGAAAGAACCTTAAACAAGAAANTCTGGGAGAGAGTTGGTAAAGCTTTGAAAAAGGCCCAGGCAGACAAGTTTACGCTCTGCCTCTGGGCACTAGCTAAAGATGCTATTGATGGGGAGATTCCGCTGGCCTTCCATAGTGCTGAGGCTGAGCTTATGGAATATCATAAAAACTCTA
>NC_034609.1:7613925-7628870 GCF_900095145.1 Mus pahari
TCCTCCTCCTCCTCCTCCTCCTCCTCCTTCTTCTTCTTCTTCTTCTTCTTCTTCTTCTTCTTCTTCTTCTTCTTCTTCTTCTTCTTCTTCTCCTAATCTTTGTGAGTGTTTTGTCTATATGTATGTCTGTGTGTGGATGTCAGATCCCCTGGAACAGGAGTTACAGACCATTGTGAGCTGCCATGTGGGTGCTAGGGATTGGAAGGTCCCTCTGGAAAAGTCACCAGTGCTCTTAACTACTGAGCCATCTCTCCAAACCATCCATTTAGTCTTGAACAGAAGATTCCGTTTTCTACTCAGCATCTTCCCTTTCAGTCTTTGCAATTCTGCACATTTCCCTTAGCTCTGTCCTTGACCATAAGCCAGACTCCACTGCCATTTCTGCTTCCTTCTAACCCTTGCAGACATTCTATAACCCTAACTAAAACCCCCAATCTTAACTACTCAACACACCTATGGAACTGAAACCTACACTGCTCACGTGGGAGGCTAGGCTGGCCACACGAACTATGTCACTTGGCAGAGGAGACAAGGCTGGCCTACAACCAGCTTTGCTCAACTTGCTAAGCCCTGTACTGAGAGGAGTGGCTTTGTCTTTTTAGGAAAGAGCAGCTCAGGGCACAAAGGGCCTAGGTAAGGGACTGATTATAGATATTTTGCCTCTCTCTTCTGGGCTGCATCGATTTGGTTGCCAAGCCCTGAAAAGTTTACTTCCTTATGAAACCACACACCCTGTCTTCTGTGCTTGCTGCCTAGCATGCAAATCATAAAGGATGTGCATGCAAATCGCCTATGAACTGAAAGTGCACAGTCCTGGCCCCATTGGTTGTTATGCATCAGTAGATCCAAGGCGGCCTTTCCATGCTTTTAGAAGTCATATAGACAATCTTGTATATGATTCTGGTATAACAGTCTAGCCACCAGCCCCTGGTCTCTCATCCACATCTTGCCATCACTATTGGTTGACAGATAAACATGGCTGTCCATCTGATCCTCACCGTCACAGAGACTTCAGTCTCTTTAAAGCAAATCTATATTATAATATAGATTTATGTATATGTATATTTTATAAACAGGATATCATGTATCCCAGCTGACCTAGAACTTCTATATAGACAAGGATGATATTGAACTTAGGATTCTCTTATAGCTGCCGCTCAAGTACTGAGGTCACAGGCCACACACAGAGTTTACACTGTGTTGGGGATCTCACCCTGAACTTCTAACATGCTAAGCAACCATTCCACCTATATCTCCATCCCTGGGCCTGATCTTCTGCCCTGTGGTTAGAATTAAGGGATAGCAAAACATTTCCATCTCAAAGATCACCAATGTGATGCAGCTAGAGAATACGAGACTCCAACACTCCCATTAGGAAATGGGAATTTGTTCCTAAAGGCCCTGTCCACCACACCATCTGTCACCAGGGCCATCACCATAGCACATACTTTCCTTTTTAGCCCCTCCCCACATAGAACTCTGAGCACTTTGATGCCTAAAATCATCCTGGCTACAAATCCTTGCCAGACAGCAGTTTTGTCTAAAATGCTGCAGCAGGTTCCTCCACGCCCAGAGATAAAATCCTAACAAGGCCAGTAAGACCGTTCTGCCATGGCTCCTGCTCAGTTCTCAGGCCTGAGGTCTGGCCACTCTCCCTCCTATCCTTCAGGCTTAATCGCTTAGTGAAATCCTTGAGGGCACTCATGTGCTTTGTGGTACATCTCTCTGTACTTCACAACACGTTGTCTGTTTACCTAGGACACTCTCCAGAGATTCTCTGCATGTCTTCCCTGATGCCCAGACATCAGCTGTCTTCCAAAGTACACACATCCCCCCAGGCCCCTCCTCACCTGTCTTTAGGATTAGCTCATTGCCTGTGCTCAAGTGTCATGTACACCTTTTTTTTTTTTTTACATTGTGCGGGGGATTGCATATCATCTTTTCAGACCCTTAAATACATGTATTTCCCACTCTTCCATTAGACCTTAAACTCCTTGAGGGCAGGACCTTGAGTCACGCTATCACCACTATGTCCTTATGTCTGAGGTTGATTACATGGCTGATGCTGGATAGATTTACTAAAGAATAAAGGTTGATATCAGCAGAAAAGTACAATATAGCAGCCAGCTCTGATGTAATAGTATTGAAGAAATAATATACAACATATTGAGACATTACTCAATGATGAACAAAGGTTCTCTAACCTCCTGGAGCTGATAAAATAACAAGGAAATTGGAATTGGTGAATATAATCAAAATCCTAGAACTAAACAGCAGAGTCCATAAGGGCCATTTATAGCTGTATATATCAGTTCTGGAAGAAGCAATAGTTTAAGCCAGGCGTGGTGGCACACGCCTTTAATCCCAGCACTCAGGAGGCAGAGGCAGGCAGATTTCTGAGTTTGAGGCCAGCCTAGTCTACAAAGTGAGTTCCAGGACAGCCAGAGCTATACAGAGAAACCCTGTCTCGAAAAACCAAAAAAAGAAGAAGAAGAAGAAGAAGAAGAAGAAGAAGAAGAAGAAGAAGAAGAAGAAGAAGAAGAAGCAATAGTTTAAGCATTAGAGAGAATAACCCTTGAGGGTTAGTTTAAACTGTTGCTTAGCTTTCTAAAGCTTTTTGAAGATTTCTCTGTATTTACTTTGTGTGTGCTTGTGTGTGTGTATGTGTTGCAGTACACTTCCAACCCCAATAAGCCTGTGCAAAACCACACAATTCAGTTATTATATTTATAAGTTGTACATCTAGATTGGGCGGATCCAGCTATGAGATCCCTTACTAATTGCAGCTTCTCCAGGCCATTTGGTTTTGCTCCATCTTCCTCCCACCTCTTCTTCCTCCATTCTTCCCCATCCTTCTCCTCCGTCATCCCCTACCCTTCCTCCACTCTCTAAAACCTCCAGTCCTGCCTTTTCCTTCCACTGCCCAATCACAGGCTCCAGCCTCTATTTGATCAGTTAGAATGGGGAGAAGATTCACATGAAATCACATGAAATTCACATGAGATCCACTCCTAGTCAGGGCAGTTGAGGAAGTAGAATTAACACCAGAATGCAACCCACAACAGCACCAGGGCAACCCACAATGTTTACCCCTTTTTGTCCAATTAAAAGGCTCTTTTTTCTTAGATATAAATTGACCACAACCATTATAATTATGCACATTATAAAGTATAAGATGCACTTAACACCCAGTCTATCATATTTGTCAATTTAGATAAGGCTGTCTATCACCTATCCTAACTTAAAGAGTTTACAATTCTATGCTTGAATTATGTTCTGGTCTCAGTTTGTATTATCATCTGAAAACCATCCTCTCAAATCTGTATCATCTCTCTTAATGTTAAACAACTTGAGTTGACATTGAGACTACAACTAGTCTTTAATAAACCCTTAGAATCTGAGAACAACGTAAACATTACCTGAAATTACAGGAAGCACAAAACATAGTTTCCAAAACTTAACCAATTTGTAGAGACAGTTGACTACCAGAACGGTCTCTCATTCCTCAAAATGTTGGAGCATCAGTCTTCAGCCTTCTGACCCAGGATCATCTGACAGACCTTTGTAAAGCAGAATTAGGAAGGACTGTTTATTCTATCTTGGCAGAACTCTCCGTCAACTATTTCACATAGTATGTTCTTTTTCCAGACAATATTTTTGTCTTAGATGCATTGAGGTGATTTTTGCCTATTTATTTATTTATTTATTTATTTATTTATTTGAACCGGGAAGGGGTGCTGTCGGGAGCAGACACGTCTCTCGTCTGTAATAGAGAAACAGCCTTAAACGTTGTATTGTGTGAGCTTCTGATGCTTGTGAAGACTGGCTGTCTATGTAAAGTTTATCTGAACTGGTAAACCTATTGTTAGTCATTTCTATTTGAGTAAATTAAAAATACTTTATTATAATTAAATCAGAGTCTAATATAACCATGAGTTTACTATCTGGCCCTTAACTTGTGTTACTTAATAATCTTAAACAGTTTGTAATGGCAGTTATTAGAAGGACTAGGTCTGGGGCTGCAGAGATGGCTCAGCGGGTAAGAGTACTGACTGCTCTTCCAGAGGTCCTGAGTTCAAATCCCAGCAACCACATGGTGGCTCACAACCATCTGTAATGAGATCTGACACCCTCTTCTGGAGTGTCTGAAGACAGCTACAGGGTACTTACATACAGAAAATTCAGAACTCCCTCTTTTTCGTAACCAATCTCTTGGAGTCAGTCCTCTTCACCCACCAGCCCTCTTGGGATGACTACCAGCAGCTTTTGCAGATCCTCTTTACCACAGAAAAAGAGAGAGACAATCCAGACCGAGGCCAGGAAACTGGTTTCTAGCCCCACAGGGGAACCCACAAGCAACCAGGCAGCCATTGAGGCTGGCTTTCCTTTCAGCCCACCCAGACTGGGACTTCAACATAGCTAAAGGCAGGGAGAGGCTCTAAGGCTTATCACCAGTCTCTGTTGGCAGAGACTCTATAAGACAGCCCACCAATTTGGCCAAAGATAAATAAGATGTCTTCGCCCTTCCCTTAACTCCCACTGTGCCCCACACCATGCTCTCTTCCAATTAGTGCTCCCATGTAACCCTCGACTTGTATTCTTGAAAGGTGGCCTGGCTTCCTCCTCCAGAGTCTTACTTTGCATCTTGGAGTGAGTTATCTAACTTGTTCATGATTCAGATTTATAGCCCTTATTCCTATGAGGACAAAGAAAGCCATTCACCCAATTGGTTAGAATGGTCTTGATGGCATTCAAGAGTGTAACTTCTCATCCTTATCATTGTCATCAAGACTTGCTAATGGCAGTAAGTCTCTAGCAATTTATAGTGTTTGTAAGAAGATTCAAGAATGTACTAAGGAATCTACTCAGAAGAGCAGGAAAGTGACTAATCTGCTAGTGTATCCCACTGCCCAAGCCTTCGCACAGGAAGGGTTTGGAGTCCTCCAGTTTCCCAGAAGCCACAAGTCCTAAGTTGCTTTGTTTTCTCTTCTTGCTCCTTCCATTCTTTTAGCTATCAATTCCATTACTTTATCCTGACTGTTGCCCATCTAATTTACTTAGTAAATAATGGTCTGATTGAATCACAAATTATTCAATAATTGCATCAGCAATAAGCCAGACTAGGACTTACAGATCATTAAACATAGCTGTGAGCTTACATTCAAATGTCAATGACCCTGGAAACACAAATGGACAATCTTCTGCCTCCTCTCTTGCAATTGTTTTTATAGTTTTCGAAGCAGTTAATAAAATAACAAAATACTTTCACAAGTAAAAACTGAATCAATAGGCTGGGCTCAGTGGTTGGGAGAACTGACTGCTCTTCCAGAGGTCCTGAGTTCAATTCTCAGCAACCACATGAAGGCTTACAACTATCTTCAATGGTATCCAATGCCCTCTTCTGGTGTGACTATAGAGAGTGACAGTGTACTCATATACACTAAATAAATAAATCTTTAAAAAAAAATTGAATTACAACAGATGAGAGTATTTCTTGCACTTTTGAACTAGAAATGAGTCAAAAAAAAAAACCTTCAGTGGTATACACACACACACACACACACACACACACACACACACACACACACACCATACTGTTTGCTTTCTAGTTAATGGGGCCAGATACCCGACAGAGCGATTTAAGGAGAAAGAGTTTGTTTTGACTCAGAGTTTGAGAGACCTGCTATGGCACATGAGACCTAGTGGAATGGTCCTGACTGTAGTAGGAGAACATGAGGGCTCCTCACTTCTTAGTGAATGTGGAAACAGAGAGCTCATACAGGAACCAAAACCAGATGTGACCATTAAGGCGTACCCATGGTGACCCACTGCTGCTAGCTCTCCTCTGTGTCCAAGTGCTTGCCAGCTGGGGGACCCAGCGCGCAAGCAAGCCATTGTCCAGATAACTGGATTTGAATTCACCTGGAAGGCACACCTGCAGGCATGTCTCCGAGGACATTTTCAGGGAGGTTTGACTAAGGAAAGAAGACCCTCTCTGAATCCTGGTAGCGCCATGCCATGGCCTGAAACTGCATCAAACAGAAGAGGAAATGAAGATTGCCAATGTAACAAGCACGCCACCTCTAACTCTCTGCTTCTTTGTCCCTTCTGCAGACCAAGCTGCTCATGTCCCTGTCCCTCTCCAAAACAGACTGCATCCCTCTGGGCTATGAGCCAAATTAAGCAATTTCTCCCTTAACTTTGCTCTTTGACTGGTATTTATCTGACACAGCTAGAGCCCCGTAATTGATATAGTAACTTTTAGTACAGAAGAGAACCTTCAAGAAACAAAAATGTCAATGACTAATGGGTCAAGTTGTTGTAAAAGACACTAAGGACTCAGCTGAGAGACAACAAAAACTAAAGATCATATCAGGATACATAAAGAGACCCTGTTTTCTCCAAATGGCACTTCTTCCCTGAATGTTTCCTCTGTGCCTTTTATAAATTAAATTTCTCTTCTTAGCTTCTACATAATAACAATGCATGTTAATGTGTACAGTGTGGTACACATTAAAGATATGTATCAGTTGTGCCATGGTTAAGTCAGTTTAAACGTATCAATCGCCATTTATGTTTATTATTCCTTTGTGGTAGAAATCTTTCAAGACACTTTTTCCTAGATTTTTGGAAATGCACTTCATCATTATCTGAGGTTGCCCTACTGTGAAACAGCACATCACATTTGCTCCTCACCATCATCTCCCTGCCCTTACCTCCTGCCTGGTCCTCCACACCAGGAAGCCACCTATTCTCTACTTCTGTGACTTCCTTCCTTTCTCCCTTCCTTCTTTCCTTCCTTCCTTCCTTTCTTTTTTGTTTTGTTTTTCTTTTACTTGTAGTTGGTTTTTTGTTCTTTTGTTTTAATCTGTGTAGCCCTAGCTGTCCTGGAGCTCACTCTGTAGACCAGGCTGGCCTCAAACTCACAGATCCACCTGCCTCTGCCTCTGCCTCCTGAATGCTAGAATCAAGGACATGTGTCACCACTGCCTGCCTGGTGTTTCTTTCTCTCTCTCTCTCTCTCTCTCATGCCTTTTATATGAAGAGTGTATCCTTTTGGCCCTTCTGACTGCCAAGCATAGGGCCTTCAGTAGCTGAGAGGGCCTAAGGACATGAAAACATTCCCCCCTTTTTCACTTTGACATTTTGATAATCTATGTTTTCTAAGACTGGGCAGCACTTCTCTTGATGACAAAGGTCACAGAATTTCTACAACTCCTGAGCTCTTGGTGCAGAATTAAACTTCCTTTGGGTCCTGCAACCATCTGGACACAGACGGAAGGGTATGAGAAGGACCAGGGTATCGTGGGTGAACAATAGATATACATAGCACATGTCGATCCTGGAAGGAGGAAAGATGGCCTCGTTCCCCATCTCTTCCTCTCAAGTCGCCAGTCCTTTCTGTCTGTGCCAGAGGGAGTAATGAAGAGGTTTTGTGAAAGTTTGAGATGGGATTCCAACATTTCCCAGGACACTAATATCTAGATACTAAAAGGAAACTAGCTTTTGACAGTAGTGTCTAGAAGTCATCTCATTTAATTGTATCTATCTACCTATCTATAATCTTCTATTTATTAAGCATGCATATAAAGAGAGAACACCTCTCTCTAATATTCACATATATGATATACATATATATGTATATATCACACACATATATACATACATGAATATATATATATATATATATATATATATATATATATATATGCATTTCTTATCAGTATGGAATAAGCCAATCTTATTTTATAAATTTTATTATTTTTGTATTTGTATAATCTTCAGGATTTTTTTTAGGAAAACGTTGCTGATTATGTTGTTTATGGTTTAATTTATTGGGTAATGGTCATTATTTAAATTTTTTGTATTGTTTAACTGTCCTTATCAGCTCCTTTCTAATTTGGGCTCATTTATTTTTACCCTGGAAACAGAAAGAGTTGTCTTTATGAAAAAGCAGACATCAGCATATGCTCCGTCCCTGAGGCTGTGCCTTCACTGCACTACTAGACCTTAAACAGAGCCCTTTCAAACCTTCAAAACCAATTACCATGGTGATCTCAATTAAGAGCTAACTGAAGCATCAAATGCTATGCCTCAAACTGCCTAAGTTACATAGGAGATCTTCAGATCAAATATCCCTGAAGAAAATCCATGGAAACCAGCCCAGTGATGTTATTTTGGTCCCAAGATCACTAAGATTCTTTTGAAGATTATTTACTATGACCAAGTCAAATAGATGTTAGGTGGCAGATCAGACACAGAGAAGAGATGAGGTGCGTGGGGATGGGGGTCGGGGTGGGGTGAACATATAGGAGGAGCATCAATGTCAAAAGAGACATTGGGGCATTCACTCCCAATCACAGACATTGCTCTTGTGCAGCTTAGCAACTATGTACTTTGTTTCTCAGCTTGTGGAAGTGGCAAACTCCTTCATCCTTTCCTGGGGGTTGGCTTTGGAAAAGGTCTCCAGCATCCAGGGCCCTACAAGCATGACAATGTGTATGCAGGCCTTACAAATAAGGAGCCTTCACCAGGGAGTCTATGAGGGTGAATCTAGCTGAGACTCCTAGCTCTGGGGGATATGAAGGCTAAAGTGACCACCTCCTGCAGCCAGGCAGAATCCCCAGTGGAAGGATAAGGACACCAACCCACCCACAAACCTTCAACCCAAAATTTGCTCTGCCTACAAGAAGTGCAGGGACCAGTATGAAGCAGAGACTGAACAAATGTTCAATGAATGAGACCCATCCCACAGCTGAGACCCAATGAGACCCATCCCATGGCTGAGACCCATCCCATGGCTGAGAACCAATGAGACCCATCCCATGGCTGAGAACCAATGAGACCCATCCCATGGCTGAGAACCAGTGAGACCCATCCCATGGCTGAGAACTAATTTTGGACACTATTAATGATATTCTGCTATGCTTGCAGGCAGGAGCCTAGTTGTCCTTCGAGAGGCTCCACCCAGCAGCTTACTGAAACAGATGCAGAGACCCTCAGCTATGCATTAAACAGAGCTCAGGAAGTCTTGTGGAGGAGTTAGGTGAGGGACTGAGGGACCTGGAGGATAGAGACTCCACAGGAAGACCAACAGAGTCAACTAACCTGAACTCTTGTGGACTCCCAAAGACTGAACTACCAACTGAAGAGCACACATGAGTTGGATTTAGCTCCCACACACACACATACACACACATATGTAGCAGACATGCAGCTTGGTCTTCATGTTGGTCCCCCAACAACTGGAGCAGGGCCTACCTTGATTCGGCTAACTGCCTGTGGATCCCATTCCCCTAACTGGGCTGCCTTGTCTGGCCTCAGTGGGAAAGGATGTGCCTAGTCCTTCAATGGCTTGAGGTACCAGGGTAGGTTGGTACCCAGGGGGGCCTTCCCCTTCTCGGATGAGAAGAGGAGGGAGCTATGGGGGAAAAGGGTGTGTAAGAGGGTGACTTGGAGGAGAGGGGGGGATGTGATTGGGATGTAAGGTAAATAAATAATTAATGGAAAAAAATAAGGATCCTTCAAGTCATCATAACTGAGCTGGGTCTGTAACTCAGTTGGTAGAGTTCTGGTCTAGGATACAAGAAGTCGGGACTCGATCTCCAGCATGGCACAGGGGAAGCATGGTGGCCCCTGGAATCTCATCAATCAGGAGATGGAGGATTATAAATTCAAGGTCGTCTACATACTAAGTTTGAAGTCAGCCTAGGATACACGAGTGTCTGTCTCAAAAAAACAAAACAACAACAACAAAAGTGGACAGAGCTCAGACACCCCTCAAAACAGAAAGCTTTGAGAAGGAAAGGCACAGCCACATTTCTTTGTGTCTGTTGTGTGATCCTTTTCCTGTGAAGATGTGACACAAATGCCCACTCACTCTGGAAAGGGCATAGTTCCAATAAGAGACAAAAGAAAGAATGGCATCACCGGGCTGTGGTGGCGCACGCCTTTAATCCCAGCACTCGGGAGACAGAGACAGGTGGATTTCTGAGTTCGAGGCCAGCCTGGTCTGCAAAGTGAGTTCCAGGACAGCCAGGGCTATACAGAGAAACCCTGTCTCGGAAAAAAAAAAAAACAAAAAAGAAAGAATAGCATCACAGTCCAGCGTGGAATCAGCCAGCTTGCTGGGGTTCCTCCCAGGAGTATGTGTGAGATGCTCACAGGAACAGAGGTCATGCTAAGGAGCTTCATGGCGGAGAAGCCCACAGCACCGGTGACAGCTGCCAAGACTGCAAGCCCAGAGCTCTCTGCAGGAACTGCAAGCAGCTGGACTGGTCAGAAAGGCTCCTCCAGGCACTCTGTCCTCCCCCCACTGCCAAACCCCAACAGCTCTTCACACTGCTTCCTTATCCTTGGCAGGGGGCGGGGCCCTCTGGTGAACCTTGGCTTCAGCTATCCCAGGACATGGGAGGTTTATTTACTCCTTGAGTCTCCTGAGCCTGTCTCCTTCCTCCTTCCTGGAAGGAAACTGCTAGATGTCACTGTCCAGTCCAAAAACCAGGTAACCAGTTTATCAGGCGCTGCCTTCTATGGGCCTTCCCTCGTTAGACAATTACAGGCAATTGTTGAAACAGTATTGAAAGTTAACATAAATACCTCCACCAGTTGGTCACTTTACAGCGATTATTAGTAAATCCTTCATTTTTTTTTTCCATCACTTGTGCAAATCTCATCTTCCTATCTTGGGTTTTGCTATGTTAATAAAACTTGATTTCAAAATCCACAAAGCAGTATTACAGAACTTGGTTTAACCCCTAGAATTCAGTGGTCTCCCAAACAGAGTCTAAGTGATATATTCTACTACATGTACCACACGCCACAGAAGATGCCTTCAGAAGATACCTTCAGAGGCAGCTGGTGGCCTTTTGATGCGAGCATATCCCTGCCTCTTTAGAGCATCATGGCTGGAAGCCTTAATTTACTTTCACAGAGATCAGGAAGAAAGGTCACCCTTCTGTTTCGAATTCAGTCTTACCCAGCCCTCAAGGGGGAACCCAAAGAGGAACCCACAACCGTGGTGGGAAGGAGGTAGACCAGGGAGCGCGTGCACCTCCGTAAACATCACCTCCGGACACCACTGTGTCCCACACTCAGGCACGCACCAGCTTCCCCTCTGTATCCTGAGGCCCAGCCGGCCTCTGCTTCGGCCCTGGTCATTTCACAGAAAGCAGTTGACTTCCTCACAGACAGCACCCTTGCCATTTCACTGACTCGAACTAATAGCTGCAACCTCCAGTATATTAGTGCCTCAAGAGAACTGTGGTCATTTGCCTAAAGCACACTTAGCCAGGAAGTCCAACTGTGATCGGACACAACATTCCTCAAGAACCCAGATGTCTTAATATTGGTACAGTTCTTTCTGCCTTCAGTTCCCTTTGCTTCTTTCCCTTTAAAATAGAAGTGACCATCCAAGGCACGTTTTTAAAGTATAACTTCATGTCACTGGCCTCATTTCCGCATCATCAGCTTGCTCCCTGTCAGGGTGGAAGGTGTCCCTAGTTAGTCAAGAAGCATCATCTGCCCCGTGTCAAGCATACAGCTTCGTTACTCACACACAGCCAGACACATTGGGCACATGGGCAACTTTGTGTTGTGCAAAGTCAACACTTGCTGGAAGCTGAGTTGCCCAGTTCCGGTTTTCTAGTTTCCGTTCTGAAGAAGGTTCTGATCACTTGCCCTGTCTCGAGACATCCTGTTTTTAACTCTTTCTCCTCTGAAAACTCTCTCATTGTACACACTGTGAAAGGCATCTGGCTTTGTCCTCAGCTCTTGGAACTATCTTTACAGTCATAAGAAGATCCCTTTGGTCTTAGTTAGGACCACAAATCAAACCTTAACTGTAGTCACAGAAAAATCCTATTGACTTGTCTTTCCAGGAGAAAATGGCATTGTGATTCACTTCCTCAGTGATTTCTTCTGCTTCTTTAAAACACTTTTTATTAACTCTATTAGTTCTTAATATGACCTGGACAGCCCCCCAATAATCGAGACTGAGGCCTAATAGACTTATCTATCAGCTTTAGCACAATTGCTGGGCTAATTACCCCTCATCTATTTTTCTAATGCTAGACTGGCTGCTTCCAGCTGAGCTCCTCAAGTACTTACTCCATCAGTCTGTTCTCGGGGTGGGAGGGCATTTCACTGAGGTGCGTGCTGGAAACAAAAAAAAAAAAGGGGGGAGCCCGGGGAAGTAGGGGAAGGGAAAAGAGGCCCGAGTCCGGCCAGAGTTCCTGTGCTCTGGGCAGGCAGACACAGGCGTGGGGGGAGAGGGGCTGTCAGACACTTTCCATTCAGCCCCGGTGGGCATCCAAGTCTCTGACCCACTCGGTGGGAGGGGGGGTGGAGAAGGGGCAGCCCCCGACCTGGAGGCCCCAGGGCCACACCCTGTAGCCCCAGTGTTCTGGGAGAGAGGGATAAGGGAAGAGGTTCCCAACACTGACCAGGGCTCGCAGTGGATCTTGACGGAGCAGAGACTCTCTATGGTTTAAGAGCTTTATTATAGAAATGTAGGGGGGGGAAGAGAAGGGAGAGAGAGAGAGAGAGAGAGAGAGAGAGAGAGAGAGAGAGAGAGAAGGCTAGAGAGAAAGGGAAGAGGAGAGAGGAGTGAGAGAAGTGAGAGGTAAGAGAACAAAGGAGTGAGAGTAAGAGAGCGAGGTCAGGCTGAACAGCCCCTTTTATGGTTTTTACTGTTGCTAGGTAACTGCGGAGGAGTTTAGCCTGAAGGTCAGAAGCTTGGGCCATTGTCTACATGACTACTGACCATGCTTCTCTTGTGGGGGCTGTGGGGGGGGGTAACAGGCAGAGGCCAGAGTTCCAGGAGCATGAGAGAATGCCCACTGTGTCATGAAGGTGAATTATGACCATTGGGGTTCAGACCTCAGCTCGACTGGAGACCAGCCTGCAATCCCCCACAGGTGCACATTCCTGGTCCACCGTATCTAACGGAGACCTCCTGTTCTCTGTCTTCTCTCGTCTCCCTCCTTCTCATCTCTCCTTCCATCTGGTCTTTCTCTCTTCCTCATGGTCCCTACCTGTGACTGCCAGCCTGGTAGCCCTGCCTACCTCTATTCTCCCCAGTCATTGGTTATAGCCACTTTTATTTAACCAATAGCTTTAAATTGGGGAGCAAGGTTTATAATACAAAGGCCAATGTATGTGAGAATATGCTTGTCTGGAGCAACCAGATCTTGGGGTCCAGAATTTAGCCTTTGTATACATGACAGCACTAGACCAACCCCAACATTCTTCTTTTTCTACCACTGTCTTTTCAGGTCATAAAACTTATTTGGAGCCTAAGGAATTTCCTGGTTCTCCAAGCAACCATAAACATGCATTCTGTCATATTTTAAAAGCATTGCTTACTAAATAAAAAAATGTCAGTCAACAATTGCTTATTGGAGACAACTTGTTGGTAGACTGGCAAAAATGAGTTCATCAGTCAAAACAGCTTATCTACAAGCAACAATTTAAAGTGTCTGAGAGTTAGGGAGACAGCTTACAGGGTAAAATGCTTGTCATGCAAGCATTAAGACCCAAGTTCTAATCCCCAGCAGCCAAGTAAAAGCCAGGAGAACAATGCCCATGCCTGTGATCCCAGGGCTGGGAATACAGGATCCCTTGGGGTTTTTAGCCAGGCAGTCTAGCCAAACTGTGAGCTTGAGGTTCAGTGAGAGGCCTTGTCTCCAAGAAGGGGATAGGTGGAGAACTGAGGAGTACAACTGTTATCTCTGGCTTCTACATGTTAACACACATGCATGTTACCTACCCAGGAACATGTGCACATGTATACGCCACCCCCAGACATATGTGTACACAGAAACAGAGATAAACTCATTAAAAGAAAAGTTGCTAGCATATTTACGGGGATTGTAGGGTCGATGGCCTGAACTTACTAAACTTCACTAAAACACATGACATTGACTTTACCTTGTTACAGAATAAGTTTTGTTTTGTGAAGCCAGGCTTACCGTTTCAATTATTTCTATACTCAGACTATTTGGATTTCCTTGTATTTGGCCAATGTAACTCTTGAACTTTGTTGAGTACAACCACAAAACATAGAGTTGTTTTGTTTTGTTTTTAAGCCCAAGGATATAATTGCATGAACTCAAGCTTGTGGGATATTCTAGAACAAAACTAGCTACAACTGACTTAACTATAGAAAGTCTGTCAGAATTGCCACTGTCCCTTTTATTCTATAAGCAATTGTGCCGGGGTATCAGGTCCCCCACTCTCAAAATCTTCTGTACTCTGAAAAATTCTCATCACATGCAAATCATATTCACCACGTGAAAAAAATCCAATTCACACAACTTGTGTAAGACTTTCCAAATCTGCAACTCAAATTCAATACTTAATGTGCTATTTATATATTGTAAATACTAATTTGTACTATGCATGCATAATGCTTAATGTACTATTTATGTATTGTAAATACTAATTTGCATGCATAAGCTTCTAGTGGGAGGCTTCTAAAACCCAGGACGTTTATACTTTTATTAAGTTCCTCTAAAGCAGTACGTCGAACGTGTTTTGTGAAAGACGGCATCATTTTCAGCTTCATTTACTCAGCTGTTGACATCCTTACAAGGTCTGCTTAGAGCCAGGCATGCCAGTGAGGCAATGGCTGCCTGCTCTCAACCGGACTTACAGTTTCTTTGGAACGTCAGTTGTGTCATGTGGTGTTTTGCTGTTGCAGATGTGTGAAGGATTGTTTTTCTGAAGCAGACACAGGTGAAAGGATGTCTTGCTAAAGCAAGCATATGAAAGGACACATGATGAAGGATTCTTCCCTAATAACGAGCGTGTATTGGTTCACCTTACATTTCGTTGCTGAGCTCCGTATTTGGTGATTCCATAAAAAGAAACACACTAAAGAAACTTCTTTTTATTATTTTTTTTTCTTTATTGACATTTCAAATGCTATCCCGAAAGTTCCCTAT
>NC_034609.1:7628881-7630538 GCF_900095145.1 Mus pahari
TCCACCTGCCTCTGCCTCCCAAGTGCTGGGATTAAAGGCGTGCGCCACCACCGCCCAGCACTTCCTAGTCTTTGTCTTCCTTGATCTTCACTTTGTTGAGAGAGGCACAGCAATGGACTTTTTCTGGTGTCCTGCTGGTCCTAAAAGATCCTGCTGACTCGTGCCACTTCAGCTGAGGCCTGGCTGCCTCCCCTAGGCCGTGCCACATCTGATAACTTATGCTTGCTCTCCTGACACTACTGAACTGAACTGCTGGTATATTCATGAAGTGTTTTCAAGTTGATCTAGCTGCTGCTGCTGAATTCTGTGAACTGAACTGCTGATTTCCTAACAATGCAGATTGGATTTTCTCCAAAGAACAATGTCTAAACAGGTCCACTTCCCCTGCATCCTAATTAACTTCCTTTTCCACTGTCTCTGGTGGTTGGTGGGCTAGAAGGGAAGTTAAAGCATTTTAGAACCCATATTAGAGGCAGGCAGATTTCTGAGTTTGAGGCCAGCCTGGTCTACAGAGTGAGTTCCAGGACAGCCAGGGCTATACAGAGAAACCCTGTCTCGGAAAAACAAAAAAACAAAAACAAAAACAAAAACCATACTAAAAATAAGTTTCAAAAAATTTAAGCCAAAACTGCTCTGCTTTGCCATGAGGAGTCCGTCTAAACAGGAATGACCCAGATCCTTAAGTCAAGTGTCTCCCTAGTCCCGCCCTGTCAGTCTGACTGCCAGCTAACAGGTTTTCTTCTTGGGCCACACCAGGTGTCCAGGGACCAGATGTTCCTAGAGTAGTCAGGCTGGCTTACATTTATCTACACTCTAGAGTCAGGAATGTGTTTCTTGGAGAAAGAGGACCCTAGTATTTAGCTCTAAACACACTTTTGCCGGGAGGAGGAGTCTCCTATTTGTAACCAGCATTGCAGTTTTGAGTCTTGTTGGGAGTTTAAACTTTTGTTCAAACCACAAGTGCTTTTAAAGTAAAAAACAAAACAAAACAAAACAAAACAAAACAAAACAAAACAAAACAAAACAAAACAAAACAAAACTTAGGGCTGTGCAGGATTGGAGAGATGGCTCAGTGGCTAAGAGCACTGGCTGTTCTTCCAGAGGACTGGAGTTCAATTCCCAGCAACCACATGGCAGCTCACAGCTCTCTGTAACTCCAGATCCAAGGTTTCTGGCATCCTCACACAGACACATATGTGGGCAAAACATAAAGAATATATCTAAGGGGAGGGGGGTTGCTCTGTTCACGGAGCCTCTCCTTCCAGTCCATCCTTTCCTAGGAACTATTTTAAGATCTTAGGGCACTGTACAGCCTTACTCCAGCTGAGGGGGCTTTGACAGTCAATGAATGAGTGCTGGGGTAGAGAGTCAGGTTCTTCAGGGATGTTGCCCCTGGTAGGCCGCCCATGCTTCAGAGGGTGGTCCTATCCCATGCACATATAAGCAGTGCTAATTAGACCCAAAGAATTCGAAAAGAAAGCATGAAATTGGGAACAAACTGGGGCAGTCTGGGAGGGGTTGGAGGACAGAGTGCAGGGTGTATCTAATCAGAATATACTGTGCAATGTGCGAAATTTCCAACTGATAAATAACATATATGTAAAAGCTCGCTCTCTCGCTCTCTCTCTCTCTCTCTCTCTCTCTCTCTCTCTCTCTC
>NC_034609.1:7631633-7637990 GCF_900095145.1 Mus pahari
GGGTGGGGCAGTCTCTGGATGGTCCTTCCTTCTGTCTCAGCTCTAAACTTTGTCTCTGTTACTCCTTCCATGGGTATTTTGTTCCCCATTCTAAGAAGGAACAAAGAATCTACACTTTGGTCTTCCTTCTTCTTGAGTTTCATGTTTTGTAAATTGTATCTTGGGTATTCTGAGTTTCTGGGCTAATATCCACTTATCAGTGAGTGCATATCATGTGAGTTCTTTTGTGATTGGGTTACCTCACTCAGGATGATATCTTCCAGATCCATCCATTTCAAGCAGTCACTCTTTGTCAACTTCAACTACTCTACAAGAAGTATCATCCAGATTCCATTACATACCCAGCTGAAAAGGCTGTAAGTCCCAGAGGAGCAGGTTGGGTCTCTGCTACCTTACCTAGGCAAGACCTGCTTCTAGATAAAGTAATGGATGAGTGAGTGAGTGAATGAATGGATGGATGAGTAGATGAATGGCTGAGTGAATGAATGAAATGAGTGAATGAGCAAATAGATAGATGGATGGATGGATAGGTGGATGAATGAATGAATGAATGAATGAATGAATGAGATATGAAGGGAAAAATTGGAAGTATGAATGAGTGACTTAGTGGATGGATGGATGGATGGATGGATGGATGGACAAATAAACAAACAAATATGTTTGCTCGGATCCTGGGGTAAGAATCTTGGTTATCCTTCCTACCTGTTCTCTACTGCTCACATTGAGATGTATTCCTCTACTTTTATTTCCAGAAAGCTGCTAGCATTTAAGCTGGTGGGCTCCTGTGCGGCTAACTCCTACTAAACACTAATGTCAGTGTAGCTAGTACACTAGTGCTGTCAGATGGAAAGCATTATAACTAATGACATGAGACAGACATACTGAAAGGATAGGGGGAGATAAGCTACTGCTTTTGTGAATGACAATGATCTACATGTGTATTAACTTTACCTTTTTTATTTGCCAGCTTTCTGTAGAGTTCATGAAGAGTGGTCTCATATTTTAAAAGTTGGGACCTATAGCCAGGCGTGGTGGCGCATGCCTTTAATCCCAGCACTCGGGAGGCAGAGGCAGGTGGATTTCTGGGTTTGAGGCCAGCCTGGTCTACAGAGTGAGTTCCAGGACAACCAAGGCTACACAGAGAAACACTGTCTCAAAAAACCAAAAAACAAACAAACAAAAAAAAACAAAAAAAAAACAAACAAACAAACGTTGAGACCTATGTCACCCCCAAGGGAATATAGCACACTCTCTGTAACCCGCCTTGTGTGGAGAGGATATTTGTGTTCCAGTCTGACTGAAACCACAGTGAAATGGATATACAATCATTTGGGGCACAAATGTGTAAGATAAATTCTTAGGAAAAGACCCTTCATTCTTAGATTTTGTGTGAGTATTGTCCTACTCACCATTCTCCCAACACTCTGGGACACCAGGAAGCATTTAATTGGTTGAGTGACCACACCTCTCCATGATGTCATTCTCAAACAACCTGCGTATGCCTCATGCCACACACCCTGAGAATCATGCTCACCTGACAGAGGAGTGATCCTCCAGTGCCAGGTGACCAGAGACGTCATCTCACACTCTGACCAGATGCCCTCCCTCTAATACTACATGGGGTCTCGGGATCCTTTTCCTCTGCTCTGCTGCTGTGGGAATTTTGACTCAGCTTTCCAGATTATTCTTAGTTTCTTCCAAGTCAAAGAGAATAAAGGACTGGACTTTAGTAGCACCCCATGGGCAAATGTGTTTAGGTGCCTTTGATGAAATTTTAGAGACTACATATTTAAGAAAAGGCCAAGTGTCTTCATCTACTCTGGAACCAGGTTGAACCTCTTTGTAGAAAGCTGTCAGACGTCTTCATTATCTTAATGTTCAATTTTTCTTATTCCCTCAGTAGTGATGGAATACAACGTGAAGTCTTTGGACTTGTAAACACTAAAGACATTAACATGTAAGAATTCTCTGCAGTGTATATTTTTTCTAACAAAAAAAGGAATCACTGGATAAATTATCAATAACCTGGATTTGTTCTTCTTACTGATGATACATAACTATTGGCAATTTGATTTGGAAATCCAGAGCATAGAGGTGCTGGTGGGTTGGTCTGGTGCTACTGTATATTCAAATGCTAAGTACTGCCCCCCCCCCATATCTGGTTGCCCCTGATGAAGAAATCATCATAGACACCAAGTGATGCTATGTAGCCTTGCTCCCCAAGTTAATTGGTCAATAAAAGGCTAAAGCGTGTGGTTTGGCAGTAGATAGAGGTAGGCAGGTTTTCAATTACCCTGCTGATGGTTACAGGGAGAGAGAGGAGGAGAAGAAAGGACATGGGAGGAGAGGAAGCAGCCATGACGGGAGATGGACCGTGAGCACATGGCCAGGAGAAATAGCAAGTGACAGCGGACATATGGCTGGGAATTAAGTTAGGACAACTCCAAAACCTGCCCAATCTAGGATTCCAGCTTGTAAATAAAATAACTGGCTGTGTGTCTTTTAAGCAGGCCAGCTATAATTTATAATTCTATTTACATAGAGGCATAAATATGGGATTCAAGTGACATACAGTCTAGTCTCAGAAATTCATAAGGACTTCCTGGGCTTTTGGTAATGTACCAAGGCATTTCTACTCTTGCTAAAATTATCTTTTTAACTTGCTTTTGAATTAACACTTGAGATAACTATCATATGAAATATCTTTCAGCAGATATATTTATTTCTTTTAGATCTCAAATCCAGGACAGACAGCTGACTGAGGCGCCTATTTAATATATGAAAGCAGATCTGGTCCTCCAGGCTCTCGGAATCCCTTAGTCCCTAACTGTTGCATACCCTACCCCCAACACCCTAAACTTATGACTAACATGAGTTTTTAAAATCCTTGGAAGACCTCCATAGGGTCCAGAAGTAACTGGGGCCTGCCATCTGCCAGGTTTATGAGTCTGCTCCTCTGCTGACACCCATTACTTTGAACCAGGTGATGGAGTCTAGATTAAGAGACATACCCACCAGACTCTGAAACCCCAAACTGCCAGACAAACGGACACAAGAATGATGGAAGGTCACCCCACACCCTGCTGATCCACTGAAGCTGCAGCTCCAGCACTCTTGATCCTGCTGGCTTGCTGCTTACACTTTGCTGCACCAGCCAACCGTCCCCTTGTTGCATCTGGGTATCCCCAGGGGCGATACAATAAGTTCACGGTGGCTAGCAAGAAGGTCGATTGTATTGTCAGTTCTTAACTCCTCTCTCCCCAGACTTGGCACAGAACTGTTGGTTGCTATGACAGGGCCTATGCGTTGGAAATAAGGTACCCCCAGCCTACTCCCACCTCTGCGGCCACACTGTAACCCCTACTGTTGCAGGACACATGCTTGGTGAGCTTCTACCTCGGGGCTTACTCCATGCATTTATGACCTGGTTGTAAATATGACTGAGGATTTTTATGTTCTAATACAGCCTGTGTCCAGAGTGACTTATTACTCAAGGGTCGATGTCTTCAATCAGCTGGCATCTCCAAACAATCGAGTTAAAAGGGTGGCCATTTCCTCTGTGTAACGAGATTCTCTCCTTGGCATAGGGCAGGCTGCAGCTGCTAGTGTAGGGGCCTCAGCCCTAGCACCCCAAGATAACACATCCAAGGTCCTATGGATAGCAATAGATGGCAGATATACAGGAGATGGAAAAGTCCATCAGGGCCCTGCAGGACTCCCTGTCCTCCCAGGCAACAGTCGTCCTACAGAACAGAAGAGGCCTAGACTTGCTGTTCCTCCAGCAGGGAGGACTCTGTGCAGCCTTAGGTGAGGAATGTTGTTTCTGTGTTGACCACTCAGGGTGATCAAAGAATCCATGGCCTTAGTCAGAAAGAGACTACAAGACAGATCCAACTGATGTTAGCTTTGACTTATAGTCCCTGCATAATCAATGTTTTAGTTAGGTTTGTTAAGGAACAGATTTATTCTCCAACAACAGTACCATTGCATAGAAACATCTCAGGGATTTGAGATGGCCCAAAACTGAAGGGAGAAATGAAAAGGTGAAGCTGATTCCATGACAGGCTTCAAATGGGCAGCTCAGGATGGGGCAAGTCCAGGCCTCAGAAGCTGCCTACCACCTGGACTGAGGCAAGGACAATGGGTCAGCCACAGTGTCCAGACCTCCCCAGCAACAGTTTCCAGACTTCCTCAGCAACAGATTCCAGACTTCCCCAGCAAGTTTCCAGCCCTCACACCCCAGTAATGGAATGTCCCTAGAGATGGAGCAAGATAAAGGTCACCTACCCCGGAATCCTCTAATTGCTTTAAGTCAAGCCTGAGAGCTCACTTGGTGGTCTTTCTATCTTGGTAATGGGAGACCCCAGCATGCTGGGCTTTTACAGAATAAAACACTCTTTGTAGTTACATACTATTTGAGTCCTGGGTGTTATTCTACTTCAAATCCTGGGCCCTTACAGAATCGTCATGACCTTCTTTTTTTATCTTGTTTTTCACTCAGTTTCCATCCTTCAGTTTTCTGCAGAAGGAGGCTCCACCCCCTGGTTGAGTCTGCTTGGCAGCTGCAGAGGACAATTTGTGCAGACTTTTGAAAGGAAAAGAAAGTCATTTGCATTGTCCCCTGATACCCTTTTCAGGTGCAGGGGAGGCTTCCTCGCATTTTTGTTCATTATCATAAATCTTTTCGGGTTTTCTCTACACAAACATAGGAAGTGGAGCATAAATCTGTCTCTCTTCTCCAGAAACCATTGCCTCATCATGTCCAGAACCGTGGTCTTGGTCTTCAGTTTCAATTCTCTAGAATAAGCAACAGAAGTATCCTTGGAAAGCAGTTGCAAAGCTGGGCTACCTCAAAACAGCCCTCTCCATGGAAAGGGAGCACCTCTCTCCATCTGTCTCCCTCAAAAGGCAGTCTCTGACTTGGAAGGCCTTCAAAAGTGCAAGTGTTATCTCGAAGTGGCAATATTTTGTATGGTATTTCGGAACATTGCTTTCTCCTATACATGTCTACCATTCACCAATGGAAACGTGTCTTTGTAATTTGAAAAATAAAACTAGTCTTAGAAAAAGCATGATGTCCACAGAAAATGTAATCAACATGCCGAGTCGCATGAAGCTCAGCTAAGAAGACAGGAACGCAGGAGGCTGGGGGCTGCAGGGGATTAGGTGCTGCCAGCCTGTGTTGCCAAAGGACAGCATGCAGTCTTGCTGGAAACTCATTTGTCAGTGGGTATCAGGAACATTGAAAAGGGCTACTCTAAATGGCTACTCTAAACTAAGGAAGTAAACACCCAAAGATTTGCATTTTAACATATCCATCTTATTTTTGTCTTTAATGCTGGCTTTCAGACCCAGGATAAGGGGCTGAGGTTCATATTTTATTTAACAAAGCAGACCTGACTTCCAGGTTCTCCCAGAATCCCTCGGTCCCTACCTGGCATACCCCACCCCCAACCTTGAACTTTCCTGACCTTCTTCCAGGGGGGCTCTTCCCTATATAATCCAGATATTTTGGTCTGCCCACTCTTTTGTCCTCTCTCTCTCTCTCTCTCTCTCTCTCTCTCTCTCTCTCTCTCTCCACACATTCTTTCTTTTTCTCTCCTGCCTTTCTCCCTTCTTCTCCCTCCCTATGACAATAAACCTGCCTATTTATACTTTAATCTGGAAAAATTGGCTTATTTTTACAATCAGAGAAATAACTTACCATATAATATTGTAAAGTTGCAGGTAACTGTGACAGAGGAGGTAAATAAAAGTAAGTGTTATATTGTTCCTGAAGAGAAAAAAATCACAAGAAGCCTGAATAAGTAGAATAGGGTTTTTATTAACTGCAGGCAGGAAGGTCCCAAGCAGATGAGCGGGAAGGGAAGCAGCCTCCATCAGCAGTTGGTTAGGGTTTTTAAGGGGAAAGAGGGGGGGGGCAATTGTGATGATACTGAAATGCAGCTATGATTGTTTGCAATGTGAAGAGGTGACAGTTAAATGGTCAGGCAGTTAACATTAAGCTCAGGGTCACACTGTATAGGAATAGAGAATGTTTTAACTTAGGAACTTAAGGCTGGTCCAGAGACCAGTTTCATCCAAGATAGCTTTATATCTCAGCGTATTCTTGGGAATCCTTTCATGAGATGATTACTATACTTCAGCAACCCACTACAGAGGTAGAGCAATGTCATATGAGTAAACAATATGGAGTTAGTATGAACAATGATATAAATATCCTTATAAAGTCTTGGAATATGCTCAAAGAGGGTTATGGAATGTACTGGATAGCTTTGTGTCAACTTGACACAGCTGGAGTTATCACAGAGAAAGGAGCTTCAGTTGGGGAAATGCCTCCATGAGATCCAGCTGTAA
>NC_034609.1:7638485-7648285 GCF_900095145.1 Mus pahari
AAAAAAAAAAAAAAAAAAAAAAAAAAAAACCAAAATAGCTGCTCCGTGGGTGAAAAAAGGAAAAGTTTATCCCAAACTTCCAAGGCTATCTCCGGAAGGGGAGAGAAGCAGGCTTGGGGTGGGGCCTGGATTTTATGGAAATGGGTTCTTGGGAGGTAGACAGCTTGTGAACTAGAGTAGGTGATTGTAAGTAGAGACTGAGGGAGCTTAGAGGCTAGAGCAGCTCCTGGGGAGCAGACAGCCCCACAGTCATGTTAATTGAGAGCTACAAATCCCCTCTGCCAGAGAGGAGGAGAATGTCTCCTTTTAGCAAGTAGAAACTTTCCTCAAACCCAGGAGGGAAAGCTGGCTCTTGTCTAAATGCCCAACTTTGGGAAAGGGAATTTCTTCAGGGACCTGCCATAGATGAGTGAGATTTAGCTCTATATAAGGGGAGAAGGAGGAGACTATGTTTAAACACGGTTGATCCAGAGATAGAATGTCACTCTGACTTAGTCACTCAAATTACAAGTGAACTGTAATTTTTGTTAAAAGCGAAATCAGTATGATTTAACACATTCCCTTTTTATGGAAGATTATATTTCACAACCCGTAAGGAGATTGCAAGTGACAAGAGAAGCAACATCCTCAGCAGCCCAAATTTATGATGAAAATGTCTGTTTAGGTCCATATTTTACATCTTCAAGGCAGGACATCCTCAAAAGCAAACTCAGTGGGAAGAGCATAGAGCCAGTGAGTGCTGCATGTGGGGACCTCGGGACAAACAAAACCCAGCTCTTCTTTTGGCCTGGGCTTTCCCATAACCTTGAGAAAGACCGCTCAACAGCCTGCTGGTACTTCTGACCTTAGTTGGTGAGTTTCTTCCCCATCTCATGACTAGGTCTCTCTTTTTTATGTTTTATCAAGTTTCTTCGAAGACTTGAGAGCCTCTATTAATAGACCATGCTACAATTTGTAATCTTGTTTTAAAAACTCTGAAAAGCTAGACTTAAAGAATTTTGTTTATTTTATGAATCGGGTAGCTGGTAAATTAGGGGATTTTGCTAGAGGCATCATTTGGTGGTAGTATTGTTGACTAGATATTTTGTTTTGTTTGTTTTCAGTTTCGGTTTGATTGTTTCTGTACAGGGTGGGGGTTGTTTTGGGTTTTGTTTGCTTCCTTTCTTGTTTATTTGTTGAGACAAGGTCTCACTGTGTAGCCCTGGCTATCCTGAAACTCTGTATATTAGATCAGGCTAGCCTCCAAGTGGACAGTATCTGCATGTCCCTGTTTCCTAGGATTAAAAATGTGCACCACCACACCTGATTTTGTTGTTTACTGTTTGGGGAGAGTTTTGTTGTTGTTGTTGTTGTTGTTGTTGTTGTTGTTGTAGTTAGCTAGTTAGTTAGGTTGTTTGTTGGCTTTTTGAAAAATTATTTTCCTAGCCAAGTGATGGTGGCACATGCCCTTAATCCCAGTACTTAGAAGGCAGAAGTGGGTGGATCTCTGTAAGTTCAAGGTTAGCCTGGTTGGAGCATGAGTTCCAGGATAGCTAGGGACACACACAGAAATCCTGTTCTGAAAAATACAAACAACAAAAACAAACGAACCAACCAAATTATTTTTCCTTTTTAGTCAAACATACCATAAAAATGTTTGGAAAAAATGAGATTCAAGAAGAAAACGGGGTTTCTGTATTGAGAATATTCTCAGTGTGGTTTTTAAAAGCACAGTCAAGTAATCTCATTCCAGAGAGAAAGATAAACTGTCTACCTTTCTCCCTGCAGACTTGATCAGGATGCAGATGCCTACCTTCAACTTGGCATCTTCTTTTATAAAAATATGTTTGTGAATAAAAGTATGTTATGTCAAAAACCAATAAACATATATTACTTCTTTTTGAAGCATTAATTGGGGGTGCGGCACAAGAAATTTTTTTCTTTCCCTGAAATAGGATCCCACTGTTTCCAACTTGCCAGGCCGGCGTTGACTCAAGAGCTCTGCTCCAGCCTCCCCTACATACATGTGACTACAGGTGCATGTCACTAGGCCTGGCGGTGCCTTCTCTTTCATCTTCTTCCTCTTCTTCTTATAGGTATAGATAATTTAGATAATTTATACTGTAATTGTCAAAAGGCAATCCACTGCATATTAGGAGGAAATAAAATACATTGTATTTATGCAATACAAAAGTACACTCAAGAGGAGATGGGACTTTTGAGACAACTGTCAATGCAGGATGTATAGATCTCTTATATGAAGGCTGTAAACACTCCTTACATTAGCTCCGATTTACCTTGAAGAATTGTGGTAAACCACCCTGCCTCCATCTTAGGCCTGAAAGACATCTTATTATAAACACAAACTAGGCTCATTCTTGTTTGTGATTAAACCTCTGTTTCTCAAGAACTGGGCTATGCACCACCTGAAACCTTAACTACAAATGGTTCTGTACTGCCTGTCTCAGGAAACAGCAACTGTACCTTTGTTTCAAAAACTTAGTATAGCCATCTTGCAAACCTATCTTTGTTTCAAAAGCTTGTAATGACTACCTACTGTTATGAAATATAATACTGCGAGGGTTACCTCGCAGGCCCATGCAAGGTGTGCTCCTTAGTAATTACACCATGCAACAGATCTGGTATAAAGGGGGCTTGCTGGGGAAGGGAGAGGAGTGAGGACCTGGAGAAGGAGTAGAGGCAGACAAGTAGACATGCGAGCAGACAGGCAGGCAGGCAGGCAGGCAGGCAGGCGGGCAGACAGACAGGCAGGTAGACAGGCAGACAGGCAGACAGGCAGACAGGCAGGCAGGCAGACAGGCAGACAGGCAGGCAGGCAGACAGACAGGCAGGCAGGCAGGCAGACAGGCAGGAGCAAAGCCGTGAGGGCAGAGAATGGGGGAGACAGGGAAGGACAGAAAGGGAGAGAGACCAGCCGGGAACATTGTGGGAACAGAGAGAGCTGGAGTGGCGGCAGGGGTTTTATTAGGAGTCTGTCTGTTACACCTGGAAGCAGGAGCAAGTGATGATGTAGGCTGTTGCTAGGTCCCTGGGAGGAGTCTGGTGGAATTGCCTGTAAGCGAACAGCTGTTATGCCCACCTTGCAATCATGTCAATCATGTCATTGCGTCAGGACATCACTATGACTCACTCATATGTTCTGCTCGTGTTCTACTCCTATAACCCTGCCTACTTCACCTGCCAAATCCCTCTTGTTTGAAGATCTCTATTCATGGGCTATAAAACCTTGTCTTTCTTACAACCCATACTGATCTTTTGTACACAGGAGAATGCCTGTGTAAAGATAAAAAAGATTAGTTAATTGGATCATGATGACTCTGATCCGTGGTCTTTCTCCTTGAATGTTTGGGATTAACAATCGTCCCACACACAGACTCCAATCCTCCGCCACCATTTTCACCAAGGCAGGCATGTGGTTCAGCTCTGATCAATCAAAAGATGACTCCTAACATCTAGACCACGATGATGGGTCAGGGCCATACAAGTATGTAAATAGGTCATACTTTGTTTTTAAGAGATGTATGGTAGGTAGGGGAGAGTGAAGGCGAGTTTCAGGCTGTTAATGATTCATGGTGGTGGTGCTGTTCTGGAGAGATTCTGCGAACTAGAAAGGCAGGAACCAGTTAGAGGAAGTGTGTCACTGGGAAATGTGTCACAGGTCTTTGGGGACATATTACTCTTGGTCATGTCCTATTTTGCTTCTTGTGCTTCCCGGTCATCCATAAAGTGAACAGCAGCCCTGTGCCTCAGACATCTGCTGCTGTGATGTAGCCAGGAACATGGAGCCAGGCAACCATGGACTGAAACCTCGAGCCAAAATAAATCATTTCTCTTCTAAGTTGTTCGTAGTCTAGTATTTTGTCACAGTAAGGCAAGATTAACCAGTGCTGTATCACGTGGCCCCTGTTAAGTCTCTCTACTTTTCTGGGCCTTGATTTCCTTGCATATAAAGTGAAGAATTCGATGTTCTCACTTCCCTTCTGTTGCTGTGATAAACACAAACACCAAAAGCAACTTGTGGAAGAAAGGGTTAACGTCATCTTCTGCTCCTTAGTTAACTGTCCAACTTCTGCTCCCTAGTTAACTGTCCAACTTCTGCTCCCTAGTTAACTGTCCAATGAGTCAGTGCAGAGCTCACTCAGGAGCTCAAGCACAAAGGACAGCTGCGTCCCGGCTGGCTTTCGCTTCATGCTCAGGAAGTTCTCAAGGTTTTCATACACAGCCCAGATCCGCCTGCCTGGGGATGTGCCCACTCACAGTGGGCAAGGCCCTCCCACGTCGACCATCGAGAAAGACCATCTCTTATCTACATGACCACAGGCTAACCCAACCTGGGCAATTCTTCAGTCGAGGGTCTCTCTTCTAAAGTATGTTTTGACTGACAATCAAAGCTAACCGGGACACTCAGAGGGACGGTAACTAGGGTTTGTTGTGGTTTAAATTATGCTGTGTTTGCAATACCCCCTGTTGTCTTTAAAAATCAATTAGGGGCTTCTACCCCACTTTAGATGATATTATTCCGTGATAAAGGACACAGGAACCTTTAGATTTATAATAAGCTGGGCAGATATAAACCATCTATACTATTTTTTCTATTTCTGTGTGGTGATTCTTGAGGTATCACTGCCACGTTCTGCCTGGGCCACTCCTAGTTCACCAGGCCAACCCTCATGGCCATGTGCTCACGATCCACCTTTCCCAGGGCAACTTCTTTTCTCTTCCTTCTGTCCCAACCTCAAACCTCAAGTCCTGGAGCCTTTGCTCTGCCCCCTCTTTTTTGTCCAGCCCAGGCTGTCGGCGTCTTTTTTAACCAGTCAGGGATAACTTGAGGGCAAGGTTTACATCATACCCTTTGGTGTCTGTGAAAATTCACTTGTCTTAAGTGAACCAGGATACAGTATTTAGCCTTTGAAGACATAGCAACACCTGAGTCACCGCCTACAGGGGTTTCCTAAAGTCTTTCTCCTCCCTAAACCCAGGAAACAAGCTGAAGCTTAGAAGTCCAATAGTTATGTAAATACATCTTTGTTGGCCCCACCTAAAAACTCCTAAATGCTATGCCTGGGGAAAACATTCCCTATCTGCTTTTAGAATACCCATAGTACTTAATTTGAAGTAGACTATTCCCTTATTCTGCTGTGGCATAAAGGTATCACTTTCTTTTTCCCAAACATTAATGGCTTGCTCTCTTTAATGACAAATAATTAATCAGAAAATGCATCTCTGTTCATCTTGCACTCCGTGTCCCCTAAAGATGCTTCTTTTCTTCCTTCTATGAAGGTCTGCCCCAAGTGACTCCAATGTGAAGAAAAAATGTTTCACTCATTTCTATTTTTATTTCTAGAACATCTCAGAATTCAAAAGTCGAATGAATGAATGAATGTATGAATGAATGAACAGGAGGAAGGTGCCACACTTACACGTCAGAATCCGGTTTGAGGACTCTCCTTGTCCATGATTTGCTGAAGAATGACACCCTGACTCAAATAGTATGTAAACGCAAAGAGTATTTTACTCCGCAGAAGTCCAGCAGGCTGAGGTCTCCCCATTACCAAGACACAGAGACAACCAAGTGAGCTTGCAGGCCTGATTTAAAGCACATCAGGGAATCCTGGGATAGGTGGCCTCTATGTTAATCTGTTGGTTTCTAGGGACATTCGATTACTAGAGTGAGGGGGCTGGAACCTGCTGGGGAGGTCTGGAAACTGTCGCTGAGGAAGTAGCTGAGGAAGTCTGGACACTGCTGCTGACCCATTGTCCTTGCCTCAGGCCAGGTGTCGAGGCAGCTTCTGAGGCCTGGATTTGCCTGGAATTGCCCAGTTCTTGGAGACAGAGATTTAGGCCTGGTCTCCTTAACTGCCAGTTTGAAGCCTGTCATGGAATCAACCTAGCCTTCTCACTTGCTCCTTCAATCCCGTCTGTGAGGATGCTCCTGGCCATCTTAAAACTGAAAGAAAAGGTGGCTTTTATGTCATGAATGAGCTGTATTAATTTCAGGCCTGCCATTGTGACTGGTCTATCTAGTTTTTCCGAGATGTTCCCATTGTGAAGAATTCTGTAACCAACATCAAAGCTACTGCAAAGGCTTAGATCCGTTATACCAGTCTTTTCTATACCAAGTAGCCAGCTTTGGTGGTTTGAGTATGTTTGGCCCAGGGAGTGGCACTATTAGGAGGTGTAACCTTGGAGTAGGTGTTGCCTTCTTGGAGAAAGTATGTCACCGTAGGGGTGGGCTTTGAGACCCTCCTCCTAGCTATCTAGAAGCCAGTCTTCTCCTGACCTCCTTTGGATGAAGATGTAGCGCTCCCAGCTCCTCCTTCTCCATGCCTGCCTGGAAGCTGCCATGCTTCCTCCTTGATGATAATGGACTGAACCTCTGCTTCTGCAAGCCAGCCCCAATGAAATGTTGTCCTTTAGAAGAGTTGCATTGGTCATGGTGTCTCTCTTCACAACAATGGAAACCGTAAGATGTCAGCATTCTTCCATCTCTAGACAGGAGAAATCCCAAAGAGCCTGCTAAAGCTACCATCCTTCCGGGTTGAGCAAGAGAGATGGGGGCATGTAAAACACGTTCCTTATGAAGATGGGGGCAGTAGGCTTCTTCTGGGAAGTGATAGCCGTTTAGCTACCTGGTAAATTCCCTCCAATGCAACTGAAACTGAATTCTCTACTGACAGAGCATACCAGGAACAGCCAGGGACAACGGTCTCCTGGGTCAGACTCAGTACTGATCAGGAAACAACTTGATGATTCAGGGGCCTTTGTGTGTTGGTCCTTCCCAAGCAACATCGAAGCGGGAGAGCTCAGGGCAACACTGACGCCCCATTGAATCAGTGACCACTCCCTGTCTAAGCACCTGTTGCATGCTTTTCATATGAAATGAAGTCATTTTGGGGCTTTAAAACAAAATGAACAGAAAACTGAAGGTGTTCATTCATCTCACGGACTGTTAGAATAGTTAGTGCCTCCACGGATCGTTTCTAATTGAAATTCATTTGATTATCTGTTCATTACAACACCACCTTATAATAAAGGTGCAGAAAGCAGAATTATAACGACCCTGGTTATACCACAAAGAAGGTAGTCTAAAGAAACCCTTGTGGTGTCCTTCTCTCCTTTAAATGTCATACCATTGAAATAATGGTTCCCCCCCCCCCAAATTAGATTTTCCTCCAAAATCTTACATTGGATGGAATGGTTTGAAGCCTGGTGCCAGCCAGAAAAGGAAATTGTGCCCAAGGAATAGATTCCATACAGTGGGGTACCTGGTCAGATCACCCTGCAGGGGAGACAGGATCTAAGACAGGGATGATTGACAGGACCACACCCTCACCAGGTCTGCTTAGTGGTGCTCTTCCATGTAAACCTAGGCCTTAGAGCATTCCAGGACCCTGATGATGGATGGGGGTGGGGGTGGGGGGATGAGGGTGAGGGTGGGGAGTTATGGAGGGGGGAGTAGAGCCACCCAGCATCTTTGTTCCGGTTCCCAATGAGGCCATATTGAGTAATCTCCTTTCTCTCCTTTTCAGTGCCTCTTACCTGTTTCACTGGCCTGTGAGAATGGGCAGTTACACCTAGCTTGTTAGGGCTATCAGGCCCAGACTCTGATCCTGAAGCCTGTTAGAAGCTTGGCACCAGCAGGTCATCACAAACTCCCTGTAATTCATCCACTTTGGTCAATGCTCTTAGGTTAACTGGTAGTCTGTAAAATTTGCCTTATGTCTTCCATGAAAATAACTAAAGGGTGTGTGTGTGTGTGTGTGTGTGTGTGTGTGTGTGTGTGTGTTTATTCTGTTCAAAGTCCAAGTTTGTTCTCCAAGCATTTTTTTGCAAGATTTGTCTTATTTATTACTAATTTTATGTTTTAATCTTTGCAAAGGCAGAGTTTTCCCTATGTTTTGTTCAATTTCTGTCCCAAGGTCATAGATATAATAGACATTCTATTGAATGAATGAGTAGGTGATTGAATGCATGCATTGCACAAGGAAATAGTATTTTTGCACCAAAACATTAATGAAAAGCTAAGCTAAATTTGCACTTTAGGTTGTGTAGAGGTTTTGGTGTCAATTCATGTATTTGTTTGTTTGGTTTGGTTTTTGGAAAGAGGGTTTCTCTGTGTAGCCCTGGTCTGTCATGGAACTCACTGTAGAATAGGCTGGCCTTGAACTCACTCACAGAGGTGCAAACACCTCTGCTGGGATTAAAAGCATGTGATAAAGATAAGGATCCTACAAATGATGTGATTAAGGGACTTTGTAGATTCTTTGAAAATGCTACTTTGGGCTGGTGAGATGGCTCAGTGGTTAAGAGCACCCGACTGCTCTTCCTAAGGTCCTGAGTTCAAATCCCAGCAACCACATGGTGGCTCATAACCATCCTTAATGAGATCTGACTCCCTCTTCTGGAGTGTCTGAAGACAACTACAGTGTACTTTACATATAAGAAAGAAAGAAAGAAAGAAAGAAAGAAAGAAAGAAAGAAAGAAAGAAAGAAAGAAAGAAAGAAAGAAAGAAAGAAAAAATCCTAGCTACAGAAAGTACCTGTTGTTTTTTGTTTGTTGATTTTAATACTGAAGGTGCCAAACTTACCAAATATTTAGGTCCACAACCCGATACCTCAGTTTCTATGTAGGAAACAGAAATTGGTAATGGAAAAAAATCTTTATTGTGTTTGTCCAAACAAGACAAAGAACAAAATTTCTCTCCGCTGTGCCCATAGAAGTGCCTACATGTACAGAAACCCAAGACATAAAGGACAGGAAAAAAAAGAACACAAAAAACCCCAAAACTAGGCTTAGCTGTGAGACAGTCTGATGCATGCTTATCTCAAGGCAGAGAGACTTGAGCTCATGCTGCTTCACCGTCTCCGTTCTCAGCACGGCGGGTTTATTGTAGCTTTAGAAATTATACTGCCACAAAGCAACATATCTGAGTCTGTTAACTATGTGAGCACCTTTAAAGGCCTGAAGGTCTAGTGTCTGTCTCCTAAAGAGACTGAAGATGAAAAGCAGGTGAAAAGCCAGACCGTTGCTAGTGTAGACCAACCAGAGAGCCCACTTAGGCTTCATGAGCCAAGAGGCTCTTGAGTTCAAAGCCATTCTGAGCTACGCAGTGGGACCCTGTCAATGGATAGGTCTCTAAATGAGTAAACAAACCAGGGAGAAGACCCTTGTGGTGACAGGAAGAGAGCCTTGCACTTCTGCAGCACCCTCAGGGCTGGGAACAAAGCCTTGTTGGAATGGCTGCCAGTTTGCTCATTCATTCACCTACTGGGAAGAGTCCTCAACACAAAGTCAGAAATACACCCAAACTGCTCTTAGTCCATCTGCACTGCTGTAATGAAATACTTGAGATGGGTAACTCTTAAAGGAAAGACTTTTATTTCTCATGGTTGTCAAGGCCAAGAAGTCTACAGCCATGTGGGCCACATCTGCTGCTGGTTCTGTCTGCTTCCTCAGATTTTGAGCTGATGGATAAACTAGTCCAACTCCTGTGTGCTGCTTTCTGTGTCTTTCCCCACTCCTGACCCCTCTCTGCCTAATTGCCTCTAATGGCCCCACAGATTAATGCTGTCACAGTGACTGAATTTGGGGTTGGGAGGGCACATTTAAATCATAGGTACACACATAGAAAAATGTGTTTGAATGGTTTGGTTATTTGAAAAGAGGAGGTTCTCACGATTGGCTAACTTTTGGGCCATTGCAGAGTCTAGTCAACTCTTGTCATCCGAAAAGGAAAACCTCTTTGGCTTTCTCCTATCTCTCTCTCTCTCTCTCTCTCTCTCTCTCTCTCTCTCTCTCT
>NC_034609.1:7648485-7649768 GCF_900095145.1 Mus pahari
CTCTCTCTCTCTCTCTCTCTCTCTCTCTCTCTCTCTCTCTCTCTCTCTCCATAAGATACACAGCAGTAAATGATGAGACCAGAAAGGGATTCCAGGAATGCAGGGAAACACAAATTGTTAAGGATATAGATGCCTGGTCTGAGTGTCTCTGGTTTAATTTTCATAAACAAACAAACAAACACACAAACAAACAAACAAACAAACAATGCTAGTGCCCCTCAAAGCTCCTAATGCCCAATATAGGAACAGCTGTCGCGAGAATTAGTTGGCTTAAGCTTTTGGTCTGTTCCCAACTTCCTATAGCTTACGCCCTGTAGGTCAAGGAAAGAAGTGATGTAATGCATTTAGCTGGGCCACTTTAATTACAAAGGAATGGAAGGGGAGTGGCCACCGGCGGTGACAAGTTTAGCGCGTGACTTGATCCAGGGATGCAGGAAACAAAAACATTACCAACCATTGGCTGCGTCCACCTTGGACTCCTGGCTCTAGAGCTAGGTCTGGAACCTGGGAGCACACGTTTCCGGGGCAGGGGTGGCGCTGTCCCGCCGAGCGTCAGCCTTGAATACACACGCCACACGCAGGCTCTGTGAGCGGGGCAGCTTCCTCCCCGCTGGGATGGGCGTGGGGCCCTGCGCTCCGCAGACAGTCCCCACCGGGCTCGCGAGAAGCCACCCGCGGTCACCCGGGCTCGCGGCGACTGAGCCGCGCTGTCGTCATTCATTCGCAGCGCCGGGAGCGTCCTTCCAGCTCGCTGCCCCGACGCGCGGTGTCCACGAGTGGTGATCTCGGGCTCGGCAGCTGGTGATCACGGCGCCCTGGGGGCTCGGATTCCCGCACAAGCTCGCCCTTGAACGCCGCCGCGCCCGAGCGCCGACGCTTGCTCGCCTTGCGGTGGGCCGGGCCGGGCTGAGAGGCTGTGCGCTTGGCGAGCGCGGCGCCGCGGGGAGGATGCTACTTGCTGGGTCCCGATCCCCGTCGTCGTTCCCGGCTGCCCGCTGGATCTTTGTCGCGGGCCGGGAGCCGCGGGCCGCAGCCTGCTGAAGGCCGTCGCGGCCCCGCACCCACGGGCGGGAGGGCGCGCGTGTGCCNGGGAGAGCGCGCCAGTGTGCGGGCCTCTTTGTGCGACTGCCCGCGGCCACCGGGACCATGTGGGTGAATCCCGAGGAGGTGCTGCTGGCCAACGCNCTGTGGATCACCGAGAGAGCCAACCCCTACTTCATTCTGCAACGAAGGAAGGGCCACGGGGGTGACGGGGGCGGCGGCGGCGGATTGGCGGGTAAGAA
>NC_034609.1:7650189-7651755 GCF_900095145.1 Mus pahari
GTCACTTCCTACATGACTTATGAGAATGAATAAGGAAAATGGAATTCTTTTGTTGCATGAGAGCTAGCATAAAACAAAGCAAATTATTTGGTTCTGGTCATAAAAAGAGTTAGCTGTATAACTGCATTTTAACTAGNTCAGTTAGTTCTCAAACTCCTTCAACAAAATGTTACCAAGATTATTAGCAATCTTTTCCTCTTATAACCCGACTATTTCCATATTAGAAAGATTTTGCTTTATTAACTAGCTGTTTTGCATAGGGGGAGGTTACAGGTAATACTGACGGCTTTCAGTGCTAGAGACAGTGGACCTTCCTTCATGTTACTAGAATATTTATTATAGCCAAAGTTAGTGAAAGACATAAATAGATGGTTTACTAGGAGAGAGACTGCAGACATGGGATGGACTGCTGACATCTTCGGGGTTGGGACCNTATTTCCCAGAGTTTGAGTGTTAGGTAAATTGCTCCCACAGTGCCCACTGTGAGATGATAGTTTTTGTTGAGCTGAGGACATAATTGTGATGTTTATAAACTGCTTTTCTTCACATTAAAATTCAGATGTTTTCCGGTAGAGCATATGCTAGCATGCTTATGTCTGAAATGTTTGGCTACCGCAAGCAATGGCTTGTAGGTGGCCTGATGTTCTTTGCACCTTTAAAAAAAACAGTGACATAGAAAAATCTGTAGAGTTGCAGATCTTGTTGTGAAAATCCTGACTAGCAGTCTCAGAATCCTGACTAGCAGTCTCAGAATGTTCCAGTTCGTTTTGTAGATGGTCTTGAACTGTGTATTTTAATGTNTTACTTACATTGTAATTTCGGGGATGTGCCTAGGACAACAAACATGACTAAGTGCTGAGTTTGAGTTTCTGTATCATGCACTAAGTATTCATCTTTCCCAGTCACTTGCACTAGGGTGTGAAAATTAGTCAGGGAGCTAGGTATATTCTTCTTAATCTTCTGATTGTATTCTGATATTTAGAATTTCAGTTCGGGAGTCCATTGACATCTCATCTTGTCCACTTAGAATCTGTCATTGATGNCTTAGTCTGCAAGATAAAAATTCTGTGTTTTATATGCTTTTGTAGATGCCGTTTCTGGAACAATTGAAATTATCTTGGAGAGTATGGCTATTCCTGCCAACAAAGGCTGTTTTTCACCAATGGTGGTAATATGCCTGGTCTGGTAAATCGGCACTCTCTNAAACCTAATCTTGGAAGTAGTTAGCTGTACTATGTCTCCAGTGTAGTAACGTGGGGTTCATTCACAAACTGTGAGATCATTAACAAGTATTTATTGGCAGTGTCAGTGTCATGATGCTTGCAGCTTAGTAGAAGACAGATGACAAAAAAATAAATAAATAAATCCTAAATCCATTTAAAGTTATTAGTGTGCAGGGTACCAGCCAAAAAGCAGAGTTCAGCTTTCATCAAATGATGAGGCTTTACTGAACACTTATGAAGACAGAGGCTGGGTTGGTTATCTGAGTCAAAGCCAGAAAGGCTGTCAGTGAATTAGGCCTGAAAGAAACAAAGCAGTGGTCTCACCAGAGCAAAGCACGCTGGA
>NC_034609.1:7655423-7693547 GCF_900095145.1 Mus pahari
CTGGCTGTCCTGGAACTCACTCTGTAGACCAGGCTGGCCTCAAACTCAGAAATCCACCTGCCTCTGCCTCCCAAGTGCTGGGATTAAAGGTGTTCGCCACCATGCCCGACTTAGTCCTCACATTTTTATAACTCATTTTAATTAGTATATTTTCATCTCAAGAGTGTATAATCCCTGTTATTTAAAAACAATTTTATTTTAGATTTATTTTATGTTTATGAGTGTTCTGTCTGTATGCGTTTGTGTGTGACATGTGTGCTCAGTGCCCACGAGGTCAGAAGAAGGCATTGGACTCCCTGGAACGGGAGTGAAGCCATTTTTACACATTCAGTTATCGTCACCCACATTCACCACTTGCTTGTTTGATGTTCTTCTGCCTTTGATCTTTTCTCTATTTCCCCCTAAGTACCCTTTCCTCTCCTGGGGAGCATGCTAATGGGACCACCCAAGCATGCTCCCTGGGATAGCAGACATTTTCTGTGGCCTAGAAAAGGCAGACGTTTTCTGTGGTCTAGATGTCCATGTCTTCTGAATGAGTTGTTTCTCTAGAAAAGCTGGCTGACTGCTCCTCAGACCCTATCACTTTGTTGTCCCTATGGCATGCTTTCACCTCCTGCTTACATTTTTTTTGTTTGTTTTTCTGTTTGTTTTTGTTTTGTTTTGTTTCTTCTATAATCGAGATTGGTGGTTTTCTTGTTTGTTTTTTTTAAAAGGCACCACCCTTTGGGCATAGTATAGTTTCTTTATATTTATTCTTTATATACTGTTTTGTCTGTCTATCTGTCTTAGTCAGGGTTTCTATTCCTGTACAAACATCATGACCAAGAAGCAAGTTGGGGAGGAAAGGGTTTATTCGGCTTACATTTCCACACTGTTGTTGATCACCAAAGGATGCAGGACTGGAACTCAAGCAGGTCAGAAAGCAGGACCTGATGCAGAAACCATGGAGGGATGTTCTTTACTGGCTTGCTTCCCCTGGCTTGCTCAGACTGCTTTCTTGTAGAATCCAAGACTACCAGCCCAGAGATGGTCCCACCCACAAGGGGCCTCTCCTCCTTGATCACTAATTGAGGAAATGCCCCACAGCTGGATCTCATGGGAGCATTTCCCCAACTAAAGCTCCTTTCTCTGTGATAACTCCAGCTGTGTCAAGTTGACACAAAGCTAGCCAGTACACTATCCAACCAACACCCCTCCCCCCATCGTCTATGTATATCTCCTACTTCTCCATCTCCCTTTGCCATTCAAATAGATAAACGTCTGACCTTCTTATTGCCTCTTATTTATACCAGAGAGTGATTTTTATGTGTTTTATCTTTTTTCTTCTGAGCCATGTTCCAGTTCACGGTTTCTCTTGCTGTGTTTAATCTCCTTTTAAGGACATTAACTCTGGAAAGTCCGTTTGGTTTGTTTTTATAATTTCTGAATACCACAGTTCTCACACTTGGTTTTTAGTATTATTGAGCACGCCTTGCTCTTCCGAGAGTCCTCTTCACCTCAGCTGCCTGCGGCCCTCTGTGTCTGTTCCCCTGCTGTTCTCAGTTCTCGTTCATGCTTTGTTATTTCATTATTTTGACAATTATACTTCTAGTTTTAAAGATTTTTCTTTCTGTGTATGAGTGTTTTGATTGTCTGTCTGTGCACCACATGCATGCAGTGCCTGCAGAGGGCAGAAGAGGGCGTCAGAGCCCATGAAACTAGAGTTACAGATGGTTGTGAGACACTGTGGGTGCTGGAAACTCAGTCCTGATCATTTTGTTTGTTAGAGAATTTTGCTGTTGTTATTGTTACAAATCAAAGTTGCTTTAAATTTAGGTATTGATAACAATTTGAAGTCCAGCTTCCACATGGGTGATTTTGTTGGCAGCTGCTACTGTTAGGTTATGTGCTCCTAACAGCTTAGTCATTTCCAGAGTGATCAGGAATCGTCTCCCTTCTTTCTTAGTAACGACTCCTGTGTCTGTCTGCCCATCTGTCTATCTGCCCATAGTTTTATTAAAAGCTGGTCATCAGCACCACCTGACCCTGCCCAGCCCCCCCTACATAGTTCACCCATCAGACTTTCTTCCTTTCTTTTTTATGTTTTCTTTTTGATTTGTTGTTTTGTTTTTCCAGACAGGTCTCTTTGTAGCCCTGGCTGTCCTGGAATCTGCTCTGTAGATCATACTGGCCTCGAACTCAGAGATTTGCCGACCTCTACCTCTCAAGTAGAGTGCTGGGATTAAAGGTGTGGGTCACCACTGCCCATCCCCCATCAGTCTTTCTTTTCCTTGGGTGATGCAATTGGTCTCTGACGTTTTTGCTAGTTTAAGGTGCATTTTGTCCAGTTTGTATGGTGATTCTCAGAATCCGGTATTGGTACAATTTACCTATGTCACATACGCACCAGACACTATACCCTTTCCTTTCCAGAAAAGGAAACCAAGGCTCAGAGAGTCTGAGGGACTTGCTCTCTACCCCACAGCTGATAGTGGAAGCTGTGTGCGTTTACATTTATTTTACAGTCATTGCAAGACTAATGCATATGGTATATGCTAATCTAATTTCCAAGCTACATCCACTGTGTTTGAGAATCTAAAAACAGCCCCGAGCTTTTCTAGAAACAACAACAACAAAAAAGGATTCTAAAGTTCCACCTGTGCCTTCAGGAGCTTCTTAGATCGCACGTGAGTTAGCATTCGCAACTTCATGCTGGTAGATATCGCCAGAGAGAATGGCAGGTTGTCAGTGCCCAAAATCAAAGTGTGATTCCTGTTCCTATAAGAAATGTGGTTGTAGGTAAAGTTGCCATTAAAGAACACAGCAATTCATTGTTTTTTTCTTCCCCTTAAACATGCAGACATTTACATAGTGTGTGTACACATACTATTCACATATATGCATATATTTATACATGTGCATATCAGTTCAATTATGTGTTAAGTCCTAATGGAACTTAATGATTTCATGACTTCTGTATGTAATAGTCCCTGGCTATGTGACTCTTGGCTCATAAAAACTTCATGCCGAGTTAAGTGCTACTAGAGACAGTCTTTGCCCCAGCAATCTCCTTTGCTTAGTCTGTTATCTCTTCCCGCTGCTCTTCTCAATGTGGTCACCGTGCACATCTGCCTCAAAGAGTCAGTGTGAACAAATGCGTATAATTTGCAGAGGATTTGACAGGATTTTTGACACCACTTAGGTGCTTTCGAGCTTACCTAAAAAACTAGTCAAGAGACAAGCAGTTGGCAACTTCCCTGTGGATCTATGAGGAATTTGAGAGGCTGACAGACTCCTTGTGCCAGAACACTGCATGCTCGTCCAGCCTGGGTGGTACAGACAGGACCCACTCTCGAGAGGTCAGGGTTCCCACATACATATACATGTCAGGGATTTGGAGCTGGGAGGTTCATCTAGGGCCAGATCTAAGTCTCCGATGAAGTAGATAGGTTCTTGTATCCTACAGCAAAGACGTGGACCACAGACACACGGTCAGAAATAGAAAGTTGTTAGTAAAGGAAAAGCTTTCCTGAGAATGGATGGGCTGTTGAGCTGAGGGGAACCTCAACATGAGTGCCAGGAGGTGTCCAGCCCTTGATAGCCATTTGCATGGCACCTGCTCTTGCGGTCTCTTAGCAGGCTTTTCTGGTGCAAGCTCTGTCTGCAATGTGAAGCCCAGTCTTTCTCTGCTGACTGGCCTGAGCATGCGCCATTTGTGGCTGGCCTGAGCATGCGCCGTTCGTTTCCTGAAGCCTTCCAGTCTTTCTCCCCACTGCCTTTCTTCATATGTTCATCTTGGCACAGCTTTCCCCACTCGTTTTTTTTTTTTGTTTGTTTGTTTTGTTTTGCTTTTTATTTTTGCATTTTCTTTATGAAGCAGACAACATGTTTCTCTTGCTGTGTCCAATGTGCTTTGCAAGTTTCTCTTCTTGTGTGAGTTTAGATTTTGTTTGTCTGCCGTGCGGCTAACTAGCCTTTTAGCACTTGCTTCAGACAGTGTCAGGGACATTATAAGGAAGTATGAAAAGCATCCCTAGCCGTGTGACGCAGCTGTGTGTGCACAGCTGGATGTATTTGTAAGCAATGGAGTCAGGATTCAGCAGATATCTGCCCACCTCTGCTAAGTATAGACCTACTCCGAAGAGCCAAGCACTAGAACCAGCTTAAGTGCCCATCGGCTGATGAATGGGTAAGGAAAACATGGCACACAGACACAATGGAGTATTAGTAAAGAGAAGAATGAAAGTCTTGTCATTTGCAGGAAAATGAATTGAGCTGTAGGTCGTTGTCTTTGCTCTCATCCATCATGTGTGGAAATCATGATTTGAAAGTAGTAGAGGGACACTCGGGACAGGGAGGGGACCTGGAAGAACAGAGGTAGAGGAAACATGGGAAGGATGGTTGGGAAAAATGGGGCCAAAGTATAACATGTAAGTGCTGGGCACATTGCAGCAAACCCTACTGATAGGATGTACTGTTGATATGAATTAAGTGTAGCAATAAATTTGTAAAAGGAGCCTTTATGGCTGTTAGCCCATTGTCTTCCTCCTCTGGTCTGTGTTCTCAGGTACTTATGGAGAAATTGTTGGAATGGTTGCTGTAATTCACCAGTGTGTTAGTGAAGGAAGAGCTCTGCAGCTGTGGGGGGGGGGGAGAGGATGAGGGGGAGGGGGAAGAGACAGATGGGGATGGAGTGGGGAAGAGACAGATGGGAGTTGGAGGGGAAAGAGGCAGATGGGTATGGAAGGGGGAGAGGCAGATAAGGTGGGGGCAATAGATAGGAGGTAAAGAGGGAGAGAATTATGGGGTGGAAGGGGGAGAGACAGATGGGGTGGAGGGAGGAGAAGCAGATGGGGGTGGAAGGGGGAAGGACAGATAGGGAAGGGGGAGACAGATAGAGGTGGAGGGGGAGAGACAGATGGGGTGGAGGGGGAGAGACAGATGGGGTAGAGGGGGAGAGGCAGATGGGGTAGAGGGGGAGAGACAGATGGGGTAGAGGGGGAGAGGCAGATGGGGTGGAGGGGGAGAGGCAGGTGTGGGGGGTATTCTTTTAAAGTATCCTGTTAAAGTAAATGTCTCTGTGTGACATTAAGGCAGTTTCACAGTTATGGCAGATATATATATATATATATATATATATATATATATATATATATATATATAGAGAGAGAGAGAGAGAGAGAGAGAGAGAGAGAGACTTTGCAGAGAGGAAAGACGATTTAGACCCTGAGGCATCATTGTTTCTACTTACCTCATTCCACTTTCTCTGCTTTCACTTCTCTTTCTTACCAACCCCTATCTCCCTCCCCCTTCTACCCCCCAACCCCCATCTTCTGTGCACATCTCAACAGCTCTGTCAGTAAGCAGTCCTCAGTGGCTCTCTTCTCCTCTTTTGATCCCCTTGGATATGGATGACCCAGGGGGAGGACTGGGTGGGAGAACTCCTCCCCCTGTCTCTCACTGTAGCTGAAACAGGGGACTCTGGAAGTTGTTAATCTCCCTTCCTGTCAGGCACGTGTTCTGCAGAGCAGAGGACAGCCCAGTCACTGCCTACAGTGGCCCGCCATTGCCCCAACCTCTGGCTCGCTTTAATGGCGTTTCAGTTTCCCCTTAGGTCATTTTACACATCTTTTCAGTGAGCTTAGATCGCCGGATTTCTGAGCCATGGGATCCACTCAGCAGATCTGCTAGTGACTCAGTGGCTCCTGGCTCTGTTGAGTCAGAGGCACAGACCGCAGGAACCAGACCCTTTTCTGTGTGAGAGCACAAGGGAGAGAGACTCTCAGGCTGACTTCAATGAGAGAAAGCTGTTTCCCAGTGTCATTGCATGTGGACATGAGCCCTGTCCCCCTCTGTCAGGGTTCTTCATGCATGGTATGCCTCATTATGGTGGTACAGCCTCTGCCTGTGGTGTGATCCTTACTATTATAGTGAGGTAAAGGCTAACCCAGTGTGTAAGTGACAGTGTATGCACACGTATGTGCTTCCTGTTGTGGAGGAACAGCTAACACTGTCTTACAGCAAGCTGAGTTAATTCAATCTCATAGTGAATTTGCAGAGAAGTTGCTGAACTTCCAAGCCGTTGTTAGATTAATCCTTTGCTGGGGCCATGATTTCCATTTACCCCTTTCTCTTTGCCCTTCTCTGTGTCCTCTTTCCCAGAGGGCTTGGTGACCGCATAGCTTTGAAGACAGCTTTGAGTTGTTTCATGTTTCTTTGCCTCTGTCCTTTGTGACCTCCGTTTGTTTGAAGCCGAGTTAATTCTCAGAGCCACTGGTTTCTCTGGAATCTCCACCGCAGCCCGTGCTGAGAAACTTCCATTTGGGTGAAATCCACTCTTCCGACTTTGATTTGGGAGCGCAGACAGGTGACTAGTCCTTGGCGTGACACCGTGACACCGTGACACCGTGACACCGACCAGGGCACGCTTTGCTTTGCTTTGCTTTGCTTTGCTTTCCCAGTCCCCAGTCCCGGCATCTGGGACTCGCTGGGCAGGAGTTTGCTTGACTGAAGGTCAATGCAGCTCCAGGATTGATCACTGTTTACACTTCAGACAGGAAACGTGAGCTCTGCTTATCTGGTTCTCCTCCACCCCTCCCGCGTTCTATGATGTTTAGTAACAGTAAACCTTAAGCCCGGGCTTGTTCTGAACTCTTGTGTAATACTCTTAAATTGCATTTGGTATATGTAGTGTGTGTGTATGAATGTGTGTATGTAAGTGTGTGTGTTTGTGTGTGTGCACTCATGCGCATGTGTGTCACCATGCACATTTGGCAATCAGAGGACAACTTGAGGAAGTGTGTTCTCTCCTTCCACCTTGTAGAACCTGGGGAGTGAATTTTTTGGCCAGCGTCTTTACCCTCATCTCCTCTGGACTCTTCCTGCCTCAGCCTGTGAGCACTAGAACCGTAGGAAGCATTACCACACTTGACCTTAGCACTTCCTAAGAAAAGAAATTGTATGAACTTCAAAATTTGGAAAGAAAATTTGAACATCTACTAATCTAGTAGCAAAGGCAATCTTTCATAAAAAACATTTTAATTGTATTAGCTATTAATTATTATATTATTTATATTATCATTATACAACATTTAGATGAATTATTTTTGTTTTTATATTCTATTCATGTTATATCTTTATACATTTTATATATTACATTACATTATTTATTATTCTAGTATTTACTGTCTCTACTATACATAAATATATAAGATATATGTATTATTTACATTTTTATTCATATCATATGTATATAATTATGTTAATTATATTATATTTATAAACATTATTCATTATTATAAATTAGTAGACTTACTTGTGAACTCTGTGACTAAAACAAGGGGAAAATCATGAGTTCACTTTAGTCTGACACTCTACACTTTAACACATTTACTTACTTGTTGATCGTACAATCAAAAATGTAAAATACATTATTTCTAGAAGCATCTTTGTAATAAATCTTCGCATCTAAGTCATCCAAAGCTAAATTTTAACACTGTTACTGTAGCTGACTGTTTTCACTAGTATATGATTGTATTGCTATTTTTTAACTACAGTTATAGAAGCTTAAGGGAGGAGGATATTAATATTTACATAAGTCCTGTGGGTCCGGTCTTCTGCTGAGATCTTTCCATAGATCCACTAATATCAATATTGTAACAACCCAATAGGTTTGATATTCCTTCTGTAACCAGTAAGGAGGCTAAGTGCTCAGAAAAAGCGTGTGCTAGCAGCAAGCCTCTGCTGAGTTTGTGTGCTCACCTGTGACTGATGTCAGAAGGGAGGAGGCTAAACAGGGAGAGGAGAGGAGGAGTGGGGTTGGGAGCCTGGCGAGGCCCACATTCCCTACTTAGATTCTTTGGAGGTTAGTCCTCTGGGGAAAGAACAGCAGATCACCCTTGTGAGTCTGTGCTTGCAACCAGACTAACCCCAGCTTCTCAAGAAGATCTGAGTGTGACCTGTCATCTTAGGAAGACTTGCCCTCTGGCCTTTACCGATAGACAAGCCTCCTTCCCCTCCTTACTCCTTGGCTAAACACATTTTCCCATTTCCTCAGCCCACTTGACAGAAGATCCTGAACCATCCCCACAGGGTGTCATGCTGTTCTGTTTTTATAGTAATAACTCTACAGACAATCCTTCTCAGAGCTCTGTAATCTGGTCACTATCATCTGAGTTGCAGAGTGGGTGTCTGCCCACATGACCTGTCTGTGACATCTTCACATTTCACATTTCAGGACCTCTGTTTGTGTGCTTTGTGGACATATTTATAATGGCTTGGGATCCCTTCCACTTCCTTAGTGCCAATAAAAACATTGGTTGAAGGTTCTGGAGAGATGGCTCAGCAGTTAAGAACTCTTGCTATACTTCATAGCTGCAAGTTCAACTCCTAGTTCCCATATACGGTGGCTCACAACCTCCTGTTAACTTCACCTTCAAGGAATCCAACATCCTCTTCTGGCCTCCTAGGGCACCTGCACACATGTGGACATCCCCATGCACGCACGCACACACACACACACAATAAAATAAACCATTGGTGAGCAAAAAATCTCACACCTTGCACCCTCATTTGTTGGTCTTTTAGTTTGTCACAGGGACTGTTTATAACCCCATGTTTTAGCTGTAGTACACTTGAGCAGGGATGCCTGCTTATGATCTTATGATCAACTTTCAGTACAGTATTTTGAGCACTGACTACTATAAAGTCCTTGAGGAAGCATCTTATTCCTTACTCTCATGAGCTAGATCTTTGTTTTAGAGGTCCCATAGTGCTAACACAGAGTAGAAGAGAGTATTTTCCTCTGGCCTCTGGGAGCACACAGACAAATGCACCCACATATAGCACCCTCATACAGCACCCCCACCCCCGACACACACACACACCTTCGGGGGAACAAAAGCTTAGGAAAGTAGACAGCCTTGTAGAGGACACCCATCTTCGAAAGGAGTAAAAGCACCAGTCTTGTTGGAAATGGTGTCAGAATCAAGCATCTGTCCTGGCAGCGCATCTTCTATTCCCACATCCCTTCATATTCCCTCTTCCACACTTCACTGAGCTCTGTGACATCACGGAGCCAGCGTGGGCAGTGTGCAAATGGAGCAAATGGAGCAGCCTTGCTCATCAGTGGCAGACTTTCACTAGGTTCAGAAGGAAGGTAGAGGGCAGAAGGGAAGAAAGGAGACAGGAAAGCATTGGCTCTGATGGTAAATGCCCTGGCCTTGGTTCTTAATCTCACAAAGCAGAGGGACTATTGGGTCTGTCTTTGTAGAACATAGAGCATGATCTCTAAGTCACACATAGAACTAAACAGAAGGTGCAGACAGTTCCAGGCACCTATTCCACGTACTGTGTTCCTTGGGATTCTGAGTGCCTTGTCAAGTATGGAAATGGAGAGAAAGCCACCAGCTGTAATCTGGAGACTCTGTCCCACCTGCATAGGTGCAGGCGGGACGAGATGGCTTTAGGAAAATGAGCGTGTAAACACAGGCAGCAAGAGGCTAATATTGCTCAGACTCATTTCATAAGGTAGTTTCTGAAATGAATAGGCATCACCGTAGTTCAGTCCTCCCCAGAAAATATCTCCCCCCTAGAGATTTTTCTGGAAAGACTTGTTTTTCCTGGGCAGGTTTGGTCTTGACAGCCGATAAGTAAAGGAAGAATTAGTACCTGGGTGTTATTAACTCCTGGCATTTAAAAATCTAATAATTGTTTGAAGGAGAACAGGAGTGGGGAGATTAGGAGAGGAGAGGGGGTGCTTTGCAAACATCAGTTTGATAAAATGTTAAATGCTTAGGAATATTTTTTTTTTACTGCACAGCAAGACTTCTGACCTCAGATGTTTTGAATGACCCCGTGAGCTTGAATTATTCCACCTTAGGTAAATGTTTAGCTTTCGAACTACAGAAGTATGCTTCTATTATGAGCAGTGCTTTTAGTCTCTAAGAATATGAGGTGCTAAGTAAAAACTGCCGTGTAAGACGATAATGGGGACTGATCAGGACCAGGTTAAGTAATGAGTCTGTGTCCCCAATGGAGGTGGCTGTCATTCACACCAGCAATGGTACAGTGCCACTGTGATGCGTAATTTACAGAGCTGGTTGGATGAGGTTTTGATTGGTATAGCGTAGCTGATGGTACTGCACTAAGTCCTGATTTTATTTTAGCTAATTAAGCAAGGCCTTAATGAGAACAGAACAGGCTTTATTTAGGACTGGAGGAGCAGAAGTGAACAGGAAGTGTCCTAATTGGTAAAGGTGTCCTGATTTCTCCAAAGTCTTACCGTAGGCTGAGATAGATACCTTAGTGTCTTACCAGTCAGGGGCGACGTATCTTCCAATACACAGCATGTCTGCAGCAGCACAAAGCAGTACTGTTAGTGTTCAGCTTTCTCGCCAAAGAAAGCCTGTGATGGGCCTTTGACAAGGACGGACAACTGCCCACGAAGACTTGTGTCCTGGAAGTCAGCTGCAAATATTAACGACTAATCTATCTGTCCTAACCCCATTTCCCTCTAATAACTCAAAGCCCATTACATCATATACATTATTCATATGCTTATCAGGGTTCTGCTGAAATTATAGTTTCTGCTGGCATTGCCTCAGGGGACAGCAGTCTGGTGATTACGGCTTTGGAGTTGCAGCCGGAGCAAGTCCAGCCCTGGGTCTCCTGGCTGAATTGTGCCAGCAGGCAGTGCAGACACCCAAGAGGTTCCAGCGGTAGATTTCACTGCCACCTGACGACTGGCCAGGTAGCTTTATGAATGCATACAGTGCTCAGAGAAGTGGACCGGCTTAGGACAGTGTCCCAGCTTCCAGCTCTTCATTTGACAAAAGACAATTCAAGAGGGCCTATACACTAGAATTACTTACATTTACAAATGCAAAGTGCAGGGAACCTACTCCTGACTGTGAGGAGTTACAGAGAGAGAAGAACAGCAAGCAGGAAGTGCAGTCCCAACTCTGGATATTGTTGTGTCCCTTGTCCCTTAGAAGCGGAGGCGGGAAGCAGAGCTAGTGGACTCCCTCTGGAGGGTCCTGTGAGTCAGGTAAGGTGGGATATGGAGAAGAGAATCTGGGGAAATTGGCTTTGAGACCAGGCTCCACCAGCTCCGGCTGTTTGCGACAATACCAGGGAGAGGGGAGAGGAGTAACTATAGGGATTTTTGTGATCTATCTCCGAGTTGTGAGTCAGAGTGCTCTGAAGGACTCCAGAGGGCTTTGGGGCTTTGGGGTGTTTATTCTTGTCACTATGCGGTTGCACAGGATTTTAGCCCAAGTGTTCATTCAGCAAGAGGGGCAGCAGTTTGCAATGACCGTTATCCCTGTGTGGTACGGGATGGGACAGAGTCTGTAGTGTCTCAGCCAGTGAGTGCTGAAGGTGATTGTCCTGTGAGCCTAAAGAATCTACCCAGAGTCCTCACCCACCCTCTTCTCCCCCACTTTGGATCTGCAGAGCCTCAAAGCTAGTGCAAAGGGCTCCATGACCGTGATAACCGTGTGTCTAATCAGGGAGGTGGGGGAAGGAGAGAGCACATGAGTACCAGATCCCAGGATAAAAGGCAGACATCATTTCAGCTAAGTTCATCAATGACGAGCCAGCACTGTTGTTAGAATAGAGAGGCTCCAAGTATGTCCTAAGCAGCCCCCAGGTTTACATAGGAAGGTCTGTCTTCACTGATCCTGGTTGGGGCAGGGGAGTATCTGTGATGCTTATCTGTTTCCTCTGGTGTTCATATATCCCCTTGCCCTGTTTTGTGCATTGTGACTTTGGTATATAGATGTTCTTTTCTTGATGTCTCATGGACATTGCCACCAGCCTGACGTCAGGCTGCCGTAGGAAGTTTTAAGTGATACTCCATTTGTCTTGCTTGAAGGTGAATGGCTTCTCGGCCAGGTACCTTAGATCTCAAGAGTCTCCGTCTACACACACCAGGATGTGTAAGTAGAGGCCTTTAGGTGTCAGTGCAGACCAATGAGAAAAAGCTGCTCGGGACAGTTCCTGGGTTTAGCAATTGTATCAGACAAAAGCTTTTCGGTGTCTTGAGAGAGTAGGCTAAAGCTCTGTGAATTTCTGGGGAGGAAAAAATGAGGGTTGCTAAGGCTTGCAGTTAGGAGCCATAAGTGTCCCCAAAAGGCCTATGTGCTAAAGGCTTCCTTGCCAGCCTATGTCACTGGGTTTAAAGAAGTGGGACCTACCATGCTCTCTAGTTTTAGTAAGTAATTCAAATTAAAATCGCTGGTTCACACGCAGAGCCCAACAAGGAAAACAAACTATCAAGAATAACAAACCAACAGACATAAAAATAGGAGGAGGTTTATTTGGGAAAAGGATCAGCGGGTAAAGAAAAGAGCTATGAACCAGTAAAGAGTAAAGGGGGAAATATGATCCAGCACATTACATACAGGCTTAATTGATGCGTTATAACATTATATACATGCTTAAATGATGCGTAGTTATAACAATCTTCAGAAAAGAAGCAGAGCTTAGTGAAGGAAGTTAGGTCAACGGCGGCGTGCCCTTGCGTGCCCTTGAAAGGGGATACTGGGAGCTGGTCTGGGTACGCATGCGCTCTCCCCCCCCCTCTGTCTGGCTATCTTTCTCTACCTCTCAGTCTCTCTGTCTCTGTCTATCTTCTCTATCTTCCCCCCCTACCTCCTTTCCTGCCTCTGCCAAGGGAGAAGTTTTCATCTCTCACTCTTCACCAAGATGGGCTGCGTCAGCCCAAGTTCAAAGGCCACCAGGATGAGCAGACTGAACATCTTCAGCTGTGACCCAAAATGAACCCTCCCTCTGTAGAAACTGTCTTCCCAGGTGTCCCATAGTCTGATTTTCCAGGTGTTTTGTCAGAGAGATGGAGAACTAACTAGTCCGTGGGTTAAGCCTTTTTTCTGCTCACGAGCTGTAATCCATCCATATGTGGGTAAGCACCTCTACCATTTCCTAATACTTCTGGCCTTGGGCCCACGGAGACCGCAGCAGAGTCTCTGGTAAACTGGTCATGGTATCCCTTCAAGCACACACACAGTGCTTGCTGAGCCCAAGTGACAGCAGAGCCATGGAGAATCTACAGCGGGAGGCGGTACTTTTGCATCTGTATTCTTTATTCTATTTTGAAAACCAAGAGACTGGTGAGGAGATTGACTACCCATGTTAGCTAACCACCTCTTCCCCACATTGTTTCCAGGAGAACTTTGCATTCCAAAGCCCATTCAGTCGCCTTTATTCTGTTGTTATGTGAAATGTTAAATGTCAGCTGTGAGGCAGATTAACCAATTAAGCAGTTATGTAGTGGTAAGGTTTACACAGTAGGTAAAAATCCCAAAACAGAAAGAATTAAGGATAGAAAAGGAACCGGATCCCTTCTGGAAATATCTCCCACATACCCCAGAAACACTAGAAATGGTTTTTATAGTCTATGTAATTTTAATAACAGAAAGTGCATTTCTATATTTTCTCAAATATCTGTTGGAAATTAATTAATTAAAAGCTTTGTTAGCACACATACCCCTCTTTAAGGTAATGTAAGTAATTCTGTATACAACAGGAGCGTTGCTTGAATGAGAGAGAATGGTGTCTCTTCACTCAGTTGGACTGTGGCCAGCAGCATTTCTGGTGATGTTGAGCACAGTCTAAGGAATGTATGAGGTCTGCAGCCAGTGCCCTTACTGTGCACACTGCCTTTGCTAGAACAGCTTTTACATTCCTGTTAGCTTCAGGCTAATGGGAACTTCTTGCTTTAGCTTTTGCGTTGGCAATAGGCCAGATACCAAAATCACTCCTTAGGTCGCACATCAAGTGCTTTGCAATTAAAAAAAAAAAAAAAAAGCTTTAAAATAACTGCATGGAAATCAAACTTTAAAATAAAGGATCAGCCGGGTGTGGTGGCACATGCCTTTAATCCCAGCACTCGGGAGGCAGAGGCAGGAGGATTTCTGAGTTTGAGGCCACCCTGGTCTACAAAGTGAGTTCCAGGATAGCCAGGGCTATACAGAGAAACCCTGTCTCAAAAAACCAAAAAAAAAAAAAAAAAAATCTGTTATCAATATTATATGGGTATGTTCACAGGAGTGCAGGTGCCCAAAGAGGCCAGAGGCATCAGAGTTTCCTGAAGTTGGCATAAACACACGGTTTTGAGCCACCTGATGTGGGTGTTGGGAACCAAACTCAGCTCCTTTGCGTGATCAGTAGCCACTGAGTCACCTCGCTCCTCTAGAAACTAGATTCTTGTTTTCCTGTTCTGTTATTGCTTTTATCTTCTTCTGACTAAGGCCCAGAGGCTTTTGTGAGCTGGACGAGAGCTTTGTTACTGAGACAAATACTGAACCCACACACCCCCCTTTTACCTGCTTTTAAATTTAATTGATTTTGTGTGTGTGTGTGACAAGGTCTAGCCTCTGTCCCAGGCTGTCCTTAAACTCTTCATCTTGGTCCACAGGTGCTGGAACTATAGGTGTGCCACATGCCTAGCCTAGACGAGAGAAAAAAAAAAAAAAAAAACCACATTCTATAGAGAAAGGTTTTAATGAGGAAAAGGTAATCTTGCTTCAGTGCAATTAAAGAGTGATATTGGAGACAAACAGGTCAAGTCCTCAGATAGAACCCGCCACCATGAGTTACTTTAATAGGCACTAATTTTGCATTTTGACCAATTCATCACTCAGCCATTCATGTATCCATTCGCTCATAGACAGACAGATGTTGCATGCTTAGCACATGATATTCACTGAGGATCCAAAATTATATGCATCATCTATGCTGGAGAGACTCGATTCAACAAGACTGCAGCTGTTGGATCCTGGCATCAGTGTCTTGGGCTTTGTTAAGGCTTAGTGAGAGAGGTTTTGAAGCGTACACTGAAATACGTGCCCTGTGAAGAGATTGTTACTTGTTCAAAATTGAGACGATGCCATCATGGGTTGTCTACAGGCCCTCCCATCATGGGTAGCTTCGTCTGTGCCAGGCAAGGATTTGAGAGTTGAGGAGTGGGCACAGGGATATTGCCTGCCCCACGCTACCTCCAGCTCTGGGCTGCAGTGGATGCCAGGGAAAGATCAACTCAGGAGCAAGAGTCTGAGCTCTCAGGGACTAGAAAATCAGGTCCGTGGGGAAAGCCTCCTTTGGGGCAGTGAATGGAGGTGCTCATATCCTTGTAAACCAGTTATAGCCAGCTACTTAGGAGCCAGTTTTATGTACTAGGTCCTGACATACAGATCAGTCTCCAGCTCCCAGTAATTTTTTTCAGTGTGTTTGTGGTGTGTGTGTGTGTGTGTGTGTGTGTGTTATGTACATGTGTGTGTGCTTATGTGAAACTCAGAGGTTAATGTCGGTGTCTTCTATTGTTCTACACCTTATGTATACTTATATATATATTTGTATGGGACTGTGTGTGGTGATTATGTTTGTGTATGTGCAAGCATGCATGTTCACATACATGCAGGGTGCATGCTCACATACCTGCACATGGAGACAAAAGGAGGGCATCATTGCTCTGCTCTGTGCTCTCTGAGGTATTCCATTGAGAGAGTCTCTAAGTGACCTTGGATCTAGACTGATGGCCCCAGTGACCTGCCTGCCTGTCTCTGCCCCAGTGGCCCTAGGGTCACAGATAACTCCCACCATGTCTAAGTTTTTTGTTTGGTTGGTTGGTTGGTTGGTTTTGTTTTTGTTTTTGTTTTCTCGAGACAGAATTTCTCTGTATAGTCCTGGCTGTCCTGGAACTCACTTTGTAGACCAGGTTGGCCTCGAACTCAGAAATCCGCCTGCCTCTGCCTCCCGAGTGCTGGGATTAAAGGCGTGTGCCACCATGCCCAGCTCCATGCCTAGCTTTTAAGAGTTGGGATTCGAACTCAGTTCCTTCTACTCTTTCTTGCAGTCAGCACTCTTACCCACTGAGTCATCTTCCAAGCCTGTCACCTTAGTTTTTGAGGCAGGGTCACTCTCTGAACTTTGAGCTTGTCACTCTGGCTACCCTATCTGGTCAGTAAGATTACAGGATCATCATGCCCTCAGCTCTGAGAACAGACATTTATGTCCCCACGCCTTGCTTCTATGTGTGGCTGAGGATCTGAACCCACTGAGCCATGTCCTCAGCTTTATGAATCTTAAATTTTTGATATTTTTATTTTTACCATGTTATTATTAATAATAAAGTAACCTCAATACAGGTTTATTCTAGATCATCAGAATGACCACCCCATGACTGATTACTAACATTCAGGTGGTGAGTACCGTTAACAGGAAAGGCTCTAGAATCTTTAGAATGTCTGGGGCGTTCTAAAAAGCTTGGCTAACTGAAGTGGGAAGACCCACCCTAAATTCAGAGACACCATCCCATGGGCTGAGGTTCTAGACTGAATAGAACAGAGGAAGCAAACTGAGGGTCAGCGTCCCCTTCCCTCAGCAGCTATAGGCACTCGCCACTGTGCCATCCCAACCATGAGAGACTTTGTTTCCCTGCCCATTGCTGACAAGGCCACCACTGGGGGATGGTAACAACACACACACACACACACACACACACACACACACACACACACACACACCCCACCCCCGAATCTCAGCACTGTGAAGCCAGGAAGAACTGTCCTTGAATCTGTACTACTGTTATAAGCTGCTAACACCAGTCGAAATCTTCTGGTTGCTTCCTAAACTGGCAATAGACCAACTCTAGGCTCAGCCTTACTTAGCCAGTTTCCTTTTCTTGGCCACTGTGAGGCTCTGGGTGTTATGAGAGATGAAGGGTAGAGTAAGAGTGGCCACCTGACCTGAAAGATTAGAGACCTTGAATTAATGCAGCCATTTGATCCCATTTCACAAAAAGACTACCACTTGTGTGGCTTTTGTGATTTGTAAATGTTTAAGTTTATCCCGAAAGTACTACGAGCTTGAAAACACAGTAATAGCTAGCACTTTGCTTTTGAAACTGAACTTTTATGGCACCAGTATATCCCAAGATTTCTTATTAAGGTAATTCTAAGAGACTACCCAGTTTGAAAGGAAGCTATGACCAAGATTGGGAAATAATAAGATAAAATGTCAGCTCTGTTGGGAATGTTGTCTCCTTTAAACTCTCAGGGACAGTGGCAGTAAGAGGTGAGGCCAGAGTCGTGATAAGCTGTGGGAAAGGGACGTTTCTTTTCTTCATGCAAGAGTGCCCAGCACGCTGGGGTAATTACTAGGAACCTGTTCCTATCAGACCCTGCACACACAGTGAGGCCCTTGTCATTGGGAAGGCCTGTGATGATTTACAAAATTGGTGTAATTGAACACCTGAGAAAAGGTTAAGTTCCACTCCTCACAAGGACGTTGAAAGTCTTCAAAGACGGGGGAGATAAGTCAGAAAAGTAAGGGGGAGTGAGAGATTATAAATGCCGGTGAGTAACGAGACCCCACTCACTGAGCTTGGAGGCCTATGGGCAGAAAAGCCCGCTCTGCAGAGGAGAGAACAATCAGGCACGTTCATGAGGGGACAAGAGAGGCAGTTTCAGATGGAATGGTGATGGAAAAGCAGACTGCCACCAGAGAGCAGGAAATGGCCCTCTGGTAACTACCGAGGGATGAGGAGAAAGCCCAGGATGGAATCTATTGGCTTAGACTTTTCAAAACCCACTTTAATAAAGGTTGGAACACTCCTCCCACAGTAACCAGACCCGTCTGGCAGCATGGCGACTCACCTAGTGCTTGCTAACAAGCAGAAGATTGAACAATAGATGAGTTAAACGCAGCATATGCAGACCTCTAACACCAGCTCAGGTGAACAAGCATCTCTGTGGTCCACAAGATCAAGTGCAAAGATCGAGGAGAAGGGAATTCAAACTCAGATGTGGTTTCTAGTGCCTCGTGACTTCAGGGTTTCTTAGCCTTTAGGTGTTCCCCTCCATTTTTGGAGAATACACGTCTATTGGGGAAGTGCCTGTGGTCATCAGAACATCACAGAATGCTCCTTCATAGCTTCTGTATGTCACTCCCTAGAGGATTCTGTCACTAAACCTTGAACATCACTTATTATTTCCAAAGATAGACAAACAGACCCCGGCCTTGTAGAAACTCTGGAATATGGAAGGTGATAAGTTCTGGCCCGGTGATGGGAGACCACACCTGTAATAAAGCTAGAATGGAAACATTGCGAGTCTCATAGCAGGTTGGCAAAGGTCTAGGTGGAGTCAGGCACGTACTACCAACTAGAAGGACTCGGAGTCTGGAGAAATGGAATGTTGGACAGTTACCAGAATAGGCATTCATGCATAGGACAATAGTTCTAGATATCATTGAGCAAGATGATCTTGGAAACATAAGATGACCATTGGAAACATAAGCACTCCTCAGAGAATCCCTCACAAAATTGAGTCTGTAGCCACACTTCAGAATTGTAGGTACCTGTACTGTGGGGCTTAGAAAGAGGCAGAAAGGGAGAGAGCATCTATTATAGCTCTAGCTATAGCATTCCTATATTATAGCCTCGGTAGTTAACCAGGGTTCAAGACAGTTTGACCAAAACACCCAGCTAGCTTGTGTATTTTTTTGTTGCTTGACAACAGATGATTTATAAGAAGTACAGGTTCAGTGTTTGGATAAGTGTCCCTGAAAGCCCACTTAGTAAAGGTTTGTTCCCGGGGTAGCACTCTTGGGAGATGGTGGAATCTCCAAGCTGAGTTGGAGGTTTTGGGTCAGCTCTTAAAAGGGATTCTGGGAATATTTTCTCTGACAACGAGATGATCCATTTTTGCTCTCATGTGTCTCCTACCACTGCCACCTGGCACCCCCAACAGAGACCTGAAGCAGTGGGTCTGCCCAGCTTTGGACTGCACTCTGCGAGCCATGATAAACCTTCTCACTTGCGAGTTAACATCTCACACATTTCAAGGCAGTAATGTGAAACTAACTGAGAGATTTATTTGGCCATGGTTCTGGAGGCTGGGCAGGGATGAAAGAACATGACTCTCCCATTTGGTGAAGGCTTTTTACTATATCATAATAGGACTGAGCTGGTCACATGGCGAGACAGACCAGGTCAGCTAGTTCAGGTCTCTGCCTCTTGTGTTGACTGAGTGGACGGCCATCATAGCAGCTTCTGCGTGTATGTTTCTTCCCTCTTCCCTCTTTATAATATCACCAGAGGCAACAGAGGTAGAGTTTTCCATACCCAGCAATGTGTCCTCTCCACACACGTGCTATTGTGTGTTGGCGATGGGATCCCATGCCTCCTGGACAGGAACTCCTCTTCCTCCATCCTTTTCCACTGGCATTAATCATGGTGACCACCTTCTTACACTCAGAACACAGTCTTACAAGATACTTTCCTCATCACACACCCAGTCCCTGTCATAGTTAGCTTCAGCTGCCAGCTTCACATACCTGTCAAGAGGAACCTCAGCTGAGGAACTGCCTTCGTCAGAGTCGCCTGTGGGCATGTTCATGGAGCATTTTCTTGATTGCTCACTAAGGTAGGAGGCCCCGGTCCACTGTGGGCGGTACCGTCCCTATATAAGTGGGCCGTGTTTTATATGATAGATAGGTAGCTGATTGGTGGTAGGGAGATGGGAGGTGGGAGGTGGGAGGTGGGGGAATTGGAAGCAAGCCAGCAAGGAGCTCTTCTGTGATCCCTGCTTCAGTTACTGCTTCCAGGTTCCTGTGTTGACTTCCCTTGATAGTAATCTAACCTGTAAGTGAAGTATAAAGTTGCTCTTGGTCATGGTGTTTATCACAGGAATAGAAAAGTAACTAGAGCTTTCCTTTCTTCTTCTTTAAAATTAAATGCTATTTTTAATATCCATCCTAATTTCACTACCCAAACAAGAGCATCTACAGCAGTGGTTCTCAATCTGTGGGTCTACACTCCTTTGGAATCAAATGACCCTTATACAGCAGTCACCTAAGACCATTGGAAAAACAATGGTAGTTACATTACCTCGTAACAGTAGTAAGATTGCAGTTATGAAGTATTAAATAAATGTACGTAGAAAATAATTTTATGGTGGGGGGGGTACACCATAACATTAACTGTATCAAATCAGAGTTAGGAAGGCTGAGAACCACTGATCTATAGTTTATGAAACCCGTCTGTGTAGAACCTTGGGAGATTGGTAGGGAAGATGAATTTCCCCAATTTAGCAACAGAAAGCTGTGTCGGGCTAAGTGGCTTTTGGGAGCTCCACAGCTTGTGAACAGAACCATGAGGCATACACCCCCCTCCCAACCCCCCGTTGCTTTGCCCTCTGGGGGGCTCTTCACAGCCAAAGTGTGCATGAGTTTTCACAAGGAGGTAGACCAGTACAACCATCTAAAACATCTTTGGGTTGCTGGGTACTCTCCCAAATTTAAGATAAACAGGTTAGTTATCTTGGGAATTTCCCTAGTTATCTTCTTGGAAATTATTTTAGGTGGTTTTGTGTGTGTGTGTGTGTGTGTGTGTGTGTGTGTGTGTGTGTGTGTGTGTGTGTCTTGCTCATTGAGAAAGTGTTCAATCATGGTTGTAGGTGCTTAAATTATGAAGTACCTAAAAGTTGCCAAGGAGGATGGGGACCCTGGTGTAAACCACACGTGGGACTCTGACCCAGTGTCCTCAGGGTTCGTTCAAAGGGATGAGCAGAGGACCAGACATCTGCCCTCACGCAAACATTTCAGGAACTTGCAATGTGAAAGGCAAAAACCAGGAAGATGTCTTTTCTTTTTTTTTTTTTTCTTTTTTTTTTCTTTTTTTGGTTTTTCGAGACAGGGTTTCTCTGTATAGCTCTGGCTGTCCTGGAACTCACTTTGTAGACCAGGCTGGCCTCGAACTCAGAAATCCACCTGCCTCTGCCTCCCAAGTGCTGGGATTAAAGGCATGCACCACCACGCCCGGCTAAGATGTCTTTTCTATGCTCACGCTAATGAAAAGGCAAATCATTTGTAAACATACACAAGCAAAACATATATGCAGGCTGACACTGAGAAATTATATACTACCCATTCCCTAGGATTTGTCATAGATGTACTGAAGCTAAAGGTATAGAAATAGCATCTAAAGCAGTAGTGGCTAAATGGCTTTCATGTGCATTGGTGAGGCCACAACAGAGCCCTGACACCTGTTTTGCACCTAGGAAGGGAAAGGATTTCAGCACACCGGAAGTTGCCTGCCACAGAGGTTGAGGGGTCCTTGCCAGTGTTCCTCAGCAGCACCAAGCAGCTGCGGCGAACAGACTTAGCGAATGAAGGGGTGGGCACAGAGCACAATGGCTTTCCTGTCTGGCCAGGCATAGCCATATTTTGCTGCACCCAGTTTTATCTTCTTCAGGCCACCATGACTGGGAAGAACCCAACTTCCCAATCTCTCCTCTCATTCCAGAGGTTTTTTGTCCCCCACCAAGCCGAGGGCTCGTTTGAGAATGAGCAAATGCTGGGGTCCGGTGCCTACCGTTGCCCTTGGCTATGCTCAGATGAGGTGAACGATTATCATGACCACTACATACTTTAATCTGCCAGACTAGCATTCATAACCCTTTCAGGGATTACCTAACACCGTGAGAAAACACAGATATCTACATTACGATTCATAACACTAGCAAAGTTAGTTATGAACTAGCCATGAAATAATTTTATAGTTAGGGGTCATCATAACATGAGGAACTGTGTTAAAGGGTGACAGCATTAGGAAAGTTGAGAACCACTGTGCTAGACTTAAGTGAAATATTGTCACCAGGGCAACTTAGAGCCATGTCATGTAAAAGGACAGGGATGGTAGCTCAGTGAGTCCCTTAGTCATTTGTGTAGCCGCTGTCGCACAAGCAGGCTCACACAGTTTGAAGAAGCACCCTGAACTAGAAACATAAACAAAGCAATGGGTCCTGGTACACACTTGTAACCCTGGTCCTGAGAAGGCAGAGGCTGGAGCCTGGAGAGTCCAAGGTCAGCTTGGGCTGCATGAGAAGATCTCTCAAAAACGCAAAGCAAGACAACAGAGAAGGAAGCTGAGGTCTCCCGTTCCCTCTCCTCTATCAATACCAATGGCAGACTGCATCGTCTGCCTGCATCGTCTGCATCAGGGAACCTTCGCTGACCCTCCGGAGCACCCTAACCTGTATCCAGGGTGCCAAAGCCACCCAAGGAAGAGCAGAAACCCCTCTGTGTATTCAGTGAGGACATTGGTTGAGAAACACTGGTGTGGAAGGCATTCTTGCATACAGTTGTCTTTTTTAAAATGTCTCACAATATTTATCTTCGTGTGATTCTATCTTCCACAGTGTCACTGTATCTCATTAAATCCCAAAGTGGACTGAGAGCAAGTGTTGGAAGTCCGCCCTCCTCTAGATCTGGTCTGTGTGGAAATCCTTTAAATGAATAAAGCAGTTCAGCTGACCCTCCCCATCCTTGGGCTCCAACCAACCATAGGATATCACATGGAAAATGTTGAAGAAAAGATAATTTCCGTACTAAACATGTCACACGCTTCCCCTTAGAATCATGGCCTAGAAATTGCTATAGAGCAGCGACTTACATGGCATTGCACCTCATTCATTAGGTGTCAGAAGAGCAGAGGTCTTAAAGCACCATGCGAGAGGAGCTTCACAGGAGATAGCATAATATTGTGCCAGGAGCCCGAGTAGCTTTGGTGTCCTTAGGGAGTTCTAGACTCTCTCTCTCTCTCTATGTGTGTATTTTTGTGTGCACTTTCCTCCATAAGATTAATAATATTAGTGTTGAATGTGTAGTTTGAGGTTTGAAAACAACCTAACAAGGTCTTCATAACTTTAAAATTCCTCATACATAAGTAAAACAACAATACAAACACTAATGTCCCCCTTTCATCTTTGCTCACCATTTCCTTGCTGGAAGATATAAGGAAGGAGAGACAATTGCAGCTGTCACAACCGTTGCTGCCAGCTTGCTTTATGCCAGTGGGACAGGTTTGCAGCAAGCAGCAGGGTCCGATGACACTTTCTCAGAAGTGATTTTGAAGTGACATTGAAAAGAAGTGCGTCTCCACTCCGGCACACCGCTTTTGCACTCCAGGTTCTGGAAACCGTGGGCGTATTTCAGAATAACTTACACGCCGTTTCTATGTAAGCCTGGACAAGACAACTTCTTAGGAAATCTCACTTGGGTCCAGTGTATTCCATAAGGAATCCAACTACATGTGCAGGTCATTTTCAGAGACTGAAAAAAACTGATGGTACCCTAGACGCCCTTGAGAAGACAAGAGTGGATGCTCTGTTTACCACATTGGTTGGTGCCATGGTCCTCTTCCAGCTCCCATTTTCTATGCTGAAACTCTATGTAGGTCTTTGGTGGATGGAGAGTGCTCTCACTCAGCCATCTCTCGGTGAAGCATCCCTTCACTTGAGGCTACCCAGGGCCAGACTTCTCCCTAGGAGAGATCACGGGTGCAGTGTGCTGAGGTCAAGCAAGACTCCCCTTCATCAAGGCCAACTGCTACTCTGTCTCCCCGTGTAAATAACACGGCTGATGTAATTTAGGCTTCCTTTTCATCTCTATTAGGAGATTTGGATGCAAAGCTGGAAAGCGTATTGTTAATTGTGGCTAATGCTGGGCACCTTGAGGAACTTGGCTCATGGTAGTGTGAAAAGGGGGCATGCACTCCAAAAAAAAGGCCCGTGGGACCACAGGGCTGCTTGGGCTTTATTTGGGTTCTGAGTAACACTAAACAGGGACTCATTCAAGTTATTTTGAATCCAATTACTTGGGTTCGGTTGCTAGGATACCAGGACTGGGAGCCAGACCTGGAACACCAAAGCGACCACGGGAGACAGATAGGCAGAAGTGGTTTTCTACTCTAGCTCTTCGGTTCTCCAGGAAGCCACACGATCCCCTTCATGGTTGGCTTCCTCAGTGCCCGTTTCTGTCTTGAGCATCTGCGTCTGTTACCTGGCTTGCTGTATTCTGTTTTCAAGTGGTCCTTTCCAGTCTACTTCCTATCGCCATGAGGCTTTTTTCTTGTGATGTCTCAGCTCACATCCCTGAGAGGGTAGCGTGATGGGTGCTGTCTCTCTTTACTCGAAGCTACCAACCAGTCCTTGGTCTGTTCTGATTGTGTTCTGGTCCAAGGCAGCCTATTCTACATAATATGACACATTGCCTCCCCAGGTCTCTTCACAGACATTATTCTAGGGGTTGCCAGTCCTGAGGGTACTCATAGAAAGTAGTAGGAGCCAATTTCAGTGACATTGTGGATAAACCCTTACAGCGGGTTCTTTGTTATGGTGTTTTGGTAGTCTATTTCTGTACTACTCTGTTATAATGTACACATTTCATAACCATAAAAATAGTTATCACAGATGTGGCTTGTTAACAATTGATCTTTCAAATATAGCATGAGAGATAGCTTAATGGGTAAAGTGCTTACCGCACAAATAAACCCCGAGGACCAAGGTAATCTTCAGTGCTAACAGAAAGCGGCAGGTGTGGTAGCATGTGTGTGTACCCAGCAAGGGAGGCCAAGAGAATCCCTGGGCCTCCTTGGACAGACAACCTAGGCCATGGAGAAACCCTGTCCCAAAGGAAATGGTCCCGTCTTTGAGGATGACCCCTGAAGTTGTCCTCTGGCTTCCACAAATGTGTGTATACATATGTGCATGCACACCTACCTTACACATGCAGGCCAGACAAATTCGCACATGCCGGCGAATAAAAACACATCACTACAATGTCAGGAAAGAGTGTGGCTTGGGGTTGAGGAGTTGGTAAAGTCGGGACCTGAGTTCAGGTCCCCAGCAGTACATAGGAAGCTGGGCAACTAAGTACATGTTTGTAACCTCAGGGCGGAAGCCAGAGACAGGAGGGTCCCTGTGCTTAGCATCCCAGCCAGCAGGGATTATGGGTTCCAAACACGGTATCGAATTCTGTCCCCAAGTCCCAGTGAGGTTCCAGATAGTGTAGCAGAAGCCAGAATCCTCATACCAGACCATTGCATTGAACATTTGCAAGCAAAGAAATATGGACAAAAGGGTGTACTGTGGGACACACTGTTACACATTAGAGATTCCACAATGAGGCAGGGTTGGGTTTTTTTTTTGGGGGGGGGGGTTTACAAAGGTGAAGGGTGGGTAGGAGGGGAGGGAGAAATGAGTGGGATTGGCATGCATGATGTGAAGTTCACAAAGAACCAATACAAAGTTCTTTATAAAAAAGGAAAAAAAAAAAGAATTCTGTCTCAAGAAATGAGATGGACAGTGATACAGTGATGGAGAGGGGAAGACAGACGCCACACCAGCAGCTATCTTCTAATCTTCTAGACTCCACATTCGAATGCACGGGCAATCACATTCATACACACACACACATATTCACAAACACGCACACGTGCACGCACACACACACACACACACACACACACACACGAAGGACTAGAAGACTTGTTTCTGCCACAACAGTGAAGGCAGCCATCCGTCACAATTTGGTGTCCATCCTCCTAGACGTTTCCTGAGCTGCAATTATCGTAAATGTAGCAGCCCTGTGTGGACCTGATGGTCTCCCTGAGTGACAGTGTAACCTATCTGGTTAGAAAAAAATGCTAATCATTCATTTTCTCACTATAGAGTACTAAGTGAACATTTGAGATTTGTTTATTTATTTATTTAATGTTTGTCCGTGTGTGTGTCTGTGTGTGTGTGTGTGTCTGTGTGTGTGTCTGTGTGTGTCCCAGTCCCTGTGTGCACACACACCCTGTGGAAAGCAGAAGAAGGAATTGAACCCCTTAGAGTTTGAGGGACAGGGAGTCCTAAGCTCCCAGTATGTGTGCTGGGGACAGAATTTTGGTCCTTTGCCATGTCTCTGCCCCCTGAAAAATCTTTAAAAATCCAATGTAAATTAATGATTATTAATATTTTGTAGATATTAATTAATCCTGAAAATTGCAGCGGCAATTATTCCTTAACAAGCTAGTTCCCAATAACCACCCAGAAACCTCTTAATATTTGAAAACGTGGTTAGGTCATAGCTGGGCAGACTCTCAATTAGCTCAGCTAAGCAAACCTGAACACCTAGCCCCATCCATCCATCCACGGGGCTAGCTATACCTTCCAGGCCCATCATAATGCCCGTCTCCTGTCATGTTTCCTGGCAGAAGGTATCGTCCCCTTTCTTCTTCTCAGAGTTCCTTTTTTCTCCTGTGGCCTCTGCCTCAGACTCCAAGCCCAGCAACTTGAAGCCCTGTCTAACTGCCTTCTGCCTAGCTATAGGCTGGAGGCTTCTGTATTCAGCCAATAGTTTTACATTAAGGAGCAAGGTCTACATAACAAAGGCTGGCATATGTGAGGATTCACAGCTAGATTTGAGGCAACTAAACCTTGGGATATAGAATTTAACATTACAATACATAACAACAGACCAAACCTCAAAAAACCAGATTTGAGAAAACTTTTAAAATTCTCAGTCCATTTGTTTTTATAATCTTTATCTGAAATGTATTTTATGCTTTTTAACATAAGGGAGATGTTTTGTGAAAAATTAGGTCATACAGAACAAATATTAGTTTTGGGTTTTGCTTTGCTTTTTTTCCCCCCATATAGCATAGTAAGTGCATCTCACAATGCCATTAAACAGTTGTTTTGGAGAAGTGATTTTTAATGTCTTAGTATTGTTATATAGATACGGTATATAAATATACTGTGATTTATTTCCAGTGATTCTCAGTCTTCCTAATGCTGCGAGCCTTTAATACAGTTCTTCACATTGTGGTAACCCCTAACTAACAAAATATTGCCACTTCATATAGGTAATTTTGCTACTGTCATGAATCATAATGTAAATATCTGTGTTTTCTGATGATCTTAGGCAACCCCTGTGAAAGGGTCGTTTGACTCCCAGCCATACATGCAGGCTGAGAACTCCTGATTTAGACATTTCAAGGTACCATAGAAGTTAACTTTCAATTCAGCACTACTCTGCCTCATAACATTTCATTATGCTGGACATGGTGGTGCACACCGTTAGTCTGAGCACTTGGGCTAGCCTGGTCTACAGAGCTAGTTACAGGGCAGCCAGGGCTACACAGAGAAACCTGATGATGATGATGATGATGATGATGATGATGATGATGATGATGATGATGAAGAAACATGATGATGATGAAGAAACATGATGATGATGATGATGATGAAGAAACATGATGATGATGAAGAAACATGATGATGATGATGATACATGATGATGATGATACATGATGATGATGATGATGATGATGACGACGACGACGACGACACCAACAGTACTTCCTTATGGAGGCTGTGTTCTCTAGCTGATAGATGCTGTCTGGTTTTCTGAGACGGAAGCTCTATGGTGTTAGGAGAAAGTTTGACACCCTGTGAGAGTCGGGGCCTGGGGAGCTCATCCATAAGAGTTGTTCTCACCTCTAAACTGGCGCTCGACCCTCAGCTCCGGAAGCTCCTCTCCCACTGCTTCCAAGCTGACCTTGGCTGGCTCGAGGATCAGTTTCAGGTTTTCAAACCTACCTGTAAACAAGATTAGAATCAGCAACCTTCCTGCTGGGGAGGTAGAAGCAGCTATAGTCTACCCAATCCGCAGCTGTCCCCGCCCTGCCAGCTGCCAGCTTGTACCCACGGTGCCTTTTATCTGACTTCAGTCCTGGCATCCCATTGGTCTGTGCTGGAGCAGAATTGATCCTGGTTGAAAGGCAGAGAACAGCAAGCTCGTTTGTGGGGTGATGAGATAAAGAGTTGGGGTCAAGGCTATTCCTAAGGAACCATCTGGGCAGAGGCATCTGCTCATTGCTTCAGTGTCCTGTGGAAAATGTTTCTAACAGAGATCCACATCCCTGTCGCCACACCTGCCTCCTCTGCAGTGTGTGTGTGTGTGTGTGTGTGTGTGTGTGTGTGTGTGTGTGTGTGTTGCCAGGAGTTGATGTCTGGTGTATTCCTCCACGACCCTTGGATTTTGAGACAAGGTCTCTTACTGAGTCTGAAAATAGCCAGTTCGGCTGGACTGGCTGGTCCTCAGGCCCTCCAGATCTTTCTGTCTCTGCCTCCTGCTCTGGCACTGCTGACGCTTGCTGACTTTTCACATGGGGGCTTCAGGTCTGAGCTCTCTCTGAGCTCTGGTCCTTATGCTTGCACCAAGTACTGCGCTGACTGAGCCATCCATCCCTCTAGCAGCAGAACCCTCCCTTTTGTTTGTATGCTGGGCCCTGCCAGTGACATAGCAGTCAAGCATGTCCAACCATTTGGCAATGTGACAACATTGTCATCTCTGAAGTTCACCAACAGCACAGTCGAGTTACAACAAAAGAGAAAGGGAGAAAAGTCATCTCGTGATATTTTAAGTAAGCTTATGATTTATGTTGGGTTGGTTTCACGGCTGCCCTAAGCTGTGTTCAGGATGAGGGCTGGTCTGGTCTCACTGGTCCTGAATGGGATGAAAAGCAAGGTTTTGCACTGAACCATACGTATTTTAGTGATTCCTTTAAGCCACTGCTCCAAAGGGAAAGCAAAAAGTCCCTCCAGATTCTTTCCCTTTATGCAATTGAATGCAGCCTGTGTGACTTTAAAAGGATGCTCTTCTGGGCAGGCTGGAGCAGCTCTTGGAAGATTTGGCCTTCAAGGTTCCTGGGAACCTGGAGCAGTACATGCTAATTGGCTTTCTCCCAAAGGCTCTGCAGATAAAGCTCTCTCAGATGGCAGCCTCCTGCTCTGTTTGTTTAGTCAGAATCCAGCCTGTGCTTTCTCTTCTGAGGTAGGAAACAGAAAATCTTCAGCTGCTTTCTCTGCTGCTGGCTGCTCACTTGCTGCGTTCTTCCAAAAAAAAAAAAAAAAAAAAAAAAACCCAAAAAACAAAAAACAAAAAAACACAACCATGAGGGTGCTCCACCCGCCCTGGCTCTTGCCTCTTTAAGCCGGTTTCCTTCTTTGCAAGATGAGGTAAGGGTCTCTGGGGATCACCTGATACACTGGATCAGGTTCTCTCCACACTTTGAAAACTGTAACCCATGGGATCAACACTCGGGGGGAGGGGGGACCCTCCTTTCTCCTCCATTCATGTATTCTTGCCCTCAACTGAGAAGTGATGTAGGCTTTTCTTTTCATTTGCATTTTGAGAACAGTATACTTTCTCAAACTGGAAACTGAGTTATAGGACTGAAGGCGACTTCTAAAAACTGGACATACGAGCCTAATAGGCAGACTCTGGAGAAAATGATTGCGCTCCCGCGGTGGTTCTCAGCCTGTGTGTCCCAGTCACTCGTGGGGGAGGGTGGTTAAATGACCCTTTCAAGGGAGTTGCACATCTAATAGTCACAGTATAATTCGTAACAGTAGCACAATTATAGGCATGAAGTAGCAATGAAATAATTTCATGGCTGGAGTCGTCACAGCCTGGGGAACTGTATTAAAGGGTTGCAGCATTAGAAAGGTTGGAAACCACTGCTCTGGAGCTCTCTCTTTCTTTGTTTAGTGGTACGTGTTTAGTTTGTTATTATTACTTTTGAGATAGCATCTCACTGTGTGGCCCTGGCTTACCTCAAACTGTGGATCCTCTTGCATTGGTCTCCTGAGCGCTGACTTGGAGGTGTGCACCGCCACACTTGGCTGGGTTACAGTATTTAAAAGACATGTCTTTGAACTGTCTCTTATTGTTTTGCTCCCAGTTATGAATAAAAGCTTGAGACTGAGCATCTAGAAATTTAGAGCAATTTATTTATCTGTTGAATTTAACAATAAAACAGGGTTGCTTGCTTTTTATATCATGTATATATATTTTTAACTGCTGCATTTTGTAAAAGTCTACAGCAGGTCGGAAACTGTCCTAGTTACTTTTCCACTGCTGTGACAAAACACCACAAACAAAACAACTTATGAGGAGAAGTTTTGGGGACCTTACAGTTTCAGAGAGCAAGTCTGTGATTATCACGGTGAGACATGTGGTGGCAGACAGGCATTGCGCTGGCACAGTGACTGTCACAGCTTGAGACACAACCACAAGACAGAGAGCCAGGTGGGAATGGTGTGGCAGGCTTTTCAAACCTCAAAACCCACCCCTAGTAACACATGTCCTACAACAAGGCCACACCTAATCCTTCCCAAAGAGTTCAACTGACTGGGGACCACGTATTCAAACATAAGCCTATGGGAGCCATTTTTATTTGGACTACCACAGGAACTAAAAATCACATGCATACACACAAACTGATTCTTAGCCACTTTGGGAAGTACTGGAGTGGCTAATAGATCTAGTGGTATATTCCAGATGCTACTACGCTTTGGAGGACTCCCCATCAACAGCAGATTGGTCCCTGTGTGTGAGTGTGTGTGTATCTCCAGCACATAACGACCACACTTTTCCTTAAGACCATCCCATGAGATCTGTAGCTAGGGTGATGCCATGAGAAGCAGTTGGAGCTAAGATGAACTGTATAGAGAGCTATTTTCTCAGAAAATAGTAGGAGTGGGACAATATACGATATTTAAGACAATACATTTGTCCTCAGACTGTTCTACCCTGAGTCATGAGACTGGTTCCACACTTTCCCGTAGCCTTTTAATTCCTTTCCTTTATGCCCAGTAGCAGATAAACTTGAAAATAACTCATATATTATAGGTTATGTAACAAAGGGATGCACAGTGCCCCCGTTTCTTGCCTCAGCCATCCCCGTGACAAGTCTCTCTCTGAACCTCTCACCTCTTCACACAGAGGACGGTCATTGCCTCTGTCCCTTATCCAGAGTGCACCATGTTTTGGCCATCTTGACCTCCAGGACCATCATGAACCCAGGTGCATCTTAGGCGGGGGCTGTTGGTGCTCACCTGGCAAGCCCGGTGCTCCTGGCAGCTGATCCCTGCACCCCTCGCCATGATGCCAGCCATCACCAGGAAGCTCTGCAAACCGCCTGTGTATGGAGGACAAGCCTGTCACGGCAGTCCTCCTGAACGCAGCTAAGCACAGGCGTGAAACTGGCCCGACCCAGCATCATACGAGTACTCCCTTTCGTTGTAACTCAACTGCACTTTTCAATTGTCTCTTCTCTTGAAATTCTCTGCCTTTGACCCAGTTTCGTAGACGAATCTCAAAACTGATGCTGAAATTAGAGAAAATGGTTTCTTCACACACGTTTGAATGCCGTCCCTTTGAAATGGAGCTTCTGGCCTTCCTGTGTCCAGTCTCCTTTGACTGGGTGATCTTTCATTTTTAATTATCTAAGGCAGACTCGTTAAAGTTTGTTCTGCTGAGAACTGCTATGAGATGAGTAAGTCCGGAAGCCACCCTTGGCTCCTGCTAATGTCCCTCGGAAGCTTGAAGGCTCTCTTGTCCTGGACGCTGCACTAACAGCCGGCTCAGTGTTCTCAATAGATTTGGGGCTTTCAGGCTGAATTCACAAAGAATTCACAGGAGGAACGTGACACTTAAGGAGTTTTCAACTGGCAAATGATGTGCTAATTCCTGTAGTAGTATAAAGTGAAAGGTGGTTGCCAGAGGACAGAAAAGGGAGTCGTTAGTTACCAGGACCCTGGGGGGTGGGGGTCACACTGGCTGTTGACCTAGGAAAACTGCTCTGCGGGCCCATGCTGAGGCATCCCTTCCCCTTCTAAGGTACAGAATAGAGTTTATTCAGGGCATGGGGAGGGGAGTGGAGAGGGTAGTAAGACAGAGAAAGATGGGGGGTGAAGGAGGGAGAGAGAGAGAGAGAGAGAGAGAGAGAGAGAGAGAGAGAGAGAGAGCAGGTAAGGAACAAGAAGAGTGGAGCAGCCCCTTCTGGCTATTGCCAGGTAACTGTCAGATGGAGCCTAGACAAAATGCTAGCAAGACACCTTACAGTAAAACAGCGTGGTGCTGATGTCCAAATTGCCNGGAGAGAGAGAGAGAGAGAGAGAGAGAGAGAGAGAGAGAGAGAGAGAGCAGGTAAGGAACAAGAAGAGTGGAGCAGCCCCTTTTATGTGAGTCAGACATATAAACTGTGGGGTGGAGTCTAGACTAAATGCCAATACCCATAACCTAGATAAACCTTATAGATAGTGGGAAGTATAGAAATAAACTAGGGAGGAGAAAAATCAAAGAACGGAAATTTCAGACCACTTGACACACTGGGCAATGCCTTGAAGACATTGAAAACAAATCAGCAGGCACAGGAACCTCCATGAAAGGAATGTAAACCTTACCTCCTGGAGATTTATCAGGGGTGGGCTCTCCGCGGTTTTCCTTAATTACTTCTGTGCTGCATCATGTTGCCTGCATAAGTGCTAAGATGTCCTGGGAGAGATCATTTACATCCAGGGAGGAGAAACTAGAATAAGGTGCAGCTTGGAGACCTTCAGAAACCTCCCATGGCCCCAGATAAGACAGACATAGGAGTGATCTTTGGGGGTGCATATACATCAATCCAAAGTGGAAGCCTGGGCATACTGCTGCTCTAGCTTTACAGTGAGAAATGAGCCTTGCTGACGTGCATAGAAATAGACTGTGTGTGCCAATCGAGGTCTCTGAAGGTGAATAGACTCAGAAGGTCCAACCTGACCCTCTTCAACAAATGTTGGTACAGGAGGAACGAACTGTGGATTATACACTGAAGGAACAGGCTGAATGACCAGAGACATGCAGATTGAAACACACAGCATGTAGATATCTTTTTTTTTTTTTTTTTTTTTTTTAACCGATTAGATTGGCTGAAAACAAATAAGTCTTGTTGGAGGTATCACGGGAAAACAGATACTACCAGGTTCTTTGATAGACTAAAATCAGCGTGGCCACCTTTAAGAATAGTCTGTAATATCCAATAAGGTTTAGGGATACACTTACCCCGGTACCCAGCAAACCCATTCCAAAAGAATGTGCTAAGGTGCCTTAAGGTTTATTATTCAGAGTATAATTGCATGACTATTATTGTAAAAGTGTGTGTGTGTGTGATAAGTTCAAATGTTCTTCCATAGGAAAATGAATGTCATGGCATAGTTATGTAGGGAAATATTGCATGATTAAAGTAAACTAATCAAATGTATTAGAAGATTTTAAAATTACTATGCAAGGAAGTGAATAGTCTCTACCTTCCTTGTTGTTGGTGGTGATTTGATCTGGAAATCACTACATAACTTAGGATGACCTTGAACTTCCTATCCTCTTGCCCCTACCTCCCAAGGCCTGGGATTACAGATGTGTGCTATCATTGTGTTTTATACAGTTATGGAGGAGTGAATCCAGGGCCCCTGTATGTCAGGCACACTTTAACTGAGCCGCATTCCCAGCCCCCGGGGTATCTACTTTTTTTAGTATATCACACATACATTACAAAACTCATCAGTGTTAGCGCATGCACACACACATGGGCCAATGAAAGTGATATAAGGGTCTGGAGAAAGAACTAGGGTTGTAGGAACACAGAAGCACCTTGCTGTGTGCACTACATTGTCTTCCTTTGAAGATGTGAACCCACACCAGGAATGGCTCATGTAATTTCCAAGTTCTTAATACTTTTTTTTTCTTTTTGGTTTTTCGAGACAGGGTTTCTCTGTATAGCCCTGGCTGTCCTAGAACTCACTTTGTAGACCAGGCTGGCCTCAAACTCAGAAATCTGCCTGCCTCTGCCTCCCGAGTGCTAGGATTAAAGGCGTGCGCCACCACCGCCCTGCCTCTTTATATTTTTCCATGGCATTTAATATCCTATTAAACAATACTTCATCGCACCTTCAGCCTCCCTCTAGGGTAGGTGCTATTGTTCTTTCTGTGTCTGGAAGTAGTAACGCAGAGACATGAAGGAAATAAATGGCCAGGGGTAAGCCAAAGCTGAGCCCACTCTTCTTTCCACTGTCACAAGACGGAAGAGGCAGGGGAACTGTGTGAGCTTCAGATCCCTCCCAGCTTTGTGTGAAGTTGCCTGTGATCATCCGCAAATAGATGAATGGATGTCACTAGCACCTTCCTATGACATGCACGCCCTCCTGACACATTCCTGCCCCTCCCCCATGGGGGCATCTTCCACACCACCACAGAGCAGCCACCATGCACTAGTTCTGCTAGTGCTCCAGCTGTGGAAGGTGACCATGATCACAGACCCTCCAGTCACCTCCACCAAGGTTAGGCACATCGCTTCCCCACCATTTTCTGAGTTTCCTGCTGCTGGGTAAGACACTCCTGAGCTGAAGCAGAAGATGCAGACGATGGTTATTTTGAGGGCCATAATTTGGTTTCGTTATCTCAGGCGATCAAAGATTGTTTAACACCAGAAATAGCTGACTAGAGCAGCTGTTCAAACAGGGCTTTGTGTGGGAGATAATGATGGTGCAGTGTTATGACAGCTACTGCAGAACTCAGAGTAAAAAGACTTCTAAGAAAATCCTGATTGATGCTTGCTACTTCTCCTTCTTCTTCTTCTTCTTCTTCTTCTTCTTCTTCTTCTTCTTCTTCTTCTTCTTCTTCTTCTTCTTCTTCTTCTTCCTCTTCTCTCCTCCTCCTCCTCCTCCTCCTCTTCTTTTTCTTCTTCCTCCTCCTCCTCCTCCTCTTCCTCCTCCTCTTCCTTCTTCCCCTTCTCCTTTTCCTCCACCCCTCTCTTCTTTCCCCCTCACTTCCCTGTCTCTTTTGCTTTTCCCTAGACCAGATTACCCATCTTCCATTGCTCTAAATGAACAGAGGGTGGATACAGGAGTCTTGACGTCTATCAATCAAGCTTAGACAGCATTAGAGTAACTTACGTAGACTTTAAAAAATACTTAGCTTATTTCTCTATCAAACACATGCTTAGGACTTTCTGGCTTCCAATCGAAGTGCCGAATCTGTGAGCCCTGCAGAATCTATTAGACCCGACAGTCAAGAAACTCCCTGTGGGAAGGACTAGGAATGTGCCAGGCAAGGTGTACAGAAATTTTCAAATAAATGCAGTCAGCACTGTGGGGACAGATGTGATGGAGAGAGAGAGTCAGAGACAGAGAGACAGAGTTAGAAAGAGGTAGCATGAGAGTTGAGAAGAGGCAGAATACAAATGGAATGAAGCTGTGGTGATGTGGAACTGGAGAGCTGGCTCAGCGGTTAAGATCACACACCACTTTTGCAGAGGACCTGAGTTCAGTTCCCAGCACACATGTCAGATGCCTCATAGTCACCTGTAACTCCAGCTCCAAGAGATCTGACACTTTCTTCTGTCCTGTAGACACTTGCACTGTCCCACACACAGTGACACATACAGGTAATAAAAATGAGATAAATACTGAAAAACAATCTGGTCACTGACAAATGTATGAGAAGGCTGAGGTTTTGGTGAACACTTGAGTGGCCAACAGCATGGCTCAGTTTGCAGTGTTCTCTGTTTGAATATCTATTGCTTTGAATTTTCGTGCAAAAAGAAAAAAGAAAGCTGTCTTAAATTTCTAATTTAATGGGATATCGCAATATTATACTGCTTATATAAGATATTTCACCATGGACCCTGTGATAAATGTTTGTGTACTTTTATATGTTAAGTATTTATTCGTTTTTATCTAGTTCTTAGTGGAAGATGGTGGTGCTGGGGTGAAGGCAGACTAAGAGATGAGCGGGCAACGCCCCCACCGGCGTTCTGTGTTAATCAGTTCCGTTTTCTGTATCTCTAATTGACACCTGGCACTGTAATTAACCTTCTGATATTGGGGTTTTAGTTAGCGACCCAACAAAGATGGAGAAGCTGAGTCCTGGTAGGGAATGAAGCATTTCAGGCCCATGGCTGCCAGTGTGCACTGCTCTCCCATGGGAAGGTGTCTATATATAACGATGCTCCATAGACATAGACGCTCATTAGACAGTGACAGAACCTTGCCTCCAACTCTCTAGCCTTGAACTGAAGTCCACATGTTTGAAAACAGGCATGTAAGAGTTGCAGGAGGCAGGGCATTGTTGCTTCTTCGGACTGAAGAAGAAATCGGTGTAGTCAACGTGCAGTTATTATTGATATAGTTGGATTCTTAGCTAACGTGTCTCCTGACCATCATGTACATAATTTCTGGCTAGCACAGAAGGGAAACCCCTTTTCTCAGCCAGCCGTGTTTTCAACCTTTCCTGTTGATATACCTCGCTACACTTTCCCACCTGTGGGAGGTACAAACAACCAGAGATCTTCAGAAAATTGGAATCAGTAAATCAAATAAAAATGCATTTGTGGGTGGTGTTGTTCACCTAGCCCAAACTCTGCCGGATCTACAAATTTTATTTTTAATGAGTTTTAACATATTTTATCTAATTTGGAGAGAAATAATTTCCACTTGATATGTTCAGGCCAGTTGACGGTCAGTGTGGTCTGCAGGGAGTCTAAATGGATGCTTTGCCCTTAGACAGCGACCGAGGGCGGGCATAGGCCTTCCCTGTGGTCTACTTCACCTGGGCTTCATGAATAATGATTCTTGTTCAGGAAGCCGTGTGCTGCAGTGGTCACTTTACAGCTGAGAAAATCAGACCAACATGGAGTTAAATGATTTGCCCAAGTCCTCTGAAGAGGTTAGAGCCACCCATTTAGATGTGGCACCAAGCTTTCTAGCACTCAAGCTACCAAATCCCAGCGGAGGTGGTCTGTGAGGTGTTGTGTGTGCCAAGGTGCTGCTTGGCGTGGTCAGAAACAAAGTCCAAGACACAGTTGGGAAGTGGCCTCGGGAGAGCCCAGTGGTGATGTTTTCTGTGGAACACACAAGCTCTGCTTCAACAGAGCTTCGAGGCAGGTGTGCTGTGAACTGCCCCAAGCTTGCCTGTTTTCAGGGACAGTGCTTTCAGGAGGCTTGCTGATGAAGCAGCCATAGCTGGACCCCAGTCTCCTCCTCCCAGCACTGGCCACTGTGATGTGGCCCAATGCCACTCTTAGGAAACCTACACACTTCCATAAAAGTAGTCAGCCAGCCTTGCTTTAGGTCCTGTTCCCGAGTCCTCAGAAACTAGCTAGTGACTCAGTGTCGCCCCTCTCCACCTCCACCCCACCCCGCCTTCCCATAACCGAGAAACCAGTTTGAAAATGTTGCCTCGTATACAGCCAAAACTGAACGACACGAGAGGCAGAGGCAAGAGGGCCCCTTACAGAGCAAAGCCAGTCTCAGTTTGAGTTTGAGGCTGGCTGGGGCTGCACCTGGAGCCCTCATCTCAATACCTCTTTCCACACACAACAGACAAATAAAATCAAATAAAAAGTATCATGTCCTAAGGTTACTTAACTGTTCTGAGTCCTTAATTGCCCCTTCTGAATCCAAATCCCACTGTATGTCAGGTCCTATGTATCTTTGGGGCTAATTAGAGACATTTAAATGGAAATTGCTTGAGTCAACTTGAGTCACTATAATTTACCTTATAAAACAAAAGGTTTATTTATCGCATTGCCGATCAGACCTACCCTGGTGTATAAGATCACATCACACAGGAAACTGCTTGCCTCACAGGGAGCAGAAAGGCAGAAAGGCACAAGGGTCTCACGATTCTTTAGAGTCCCCCAGCCTTACTGATGTGTTATTTCAGAGTTCTGAGCCAGCTCCTCGACCTCTGACTGTAGTGAGGACATCACAGATGGCCAAGAACCACCTCATGTGCAGCCCTGCCTCACACCTGCTCACCGGAAGTAGTTTCATGTCCTCGTAACTCTCTCTCCTCCATTGCAGGTGCCCCACTGACCCTTTATCCTCGGGATGTGTCCTGCACGCAGTAGAAAGCTAGTAGTTTGAGCTGAGTTGTACTAAATTTTTCAGGACAAAAGAAAAGTTTGGCAGGTTAAAATACAGGCAGAGCACCCGGGTAAACCAAATTGGATATCCATGTTTGGTTCCTACAACTTTGTCCAGTTATGCGTCCAAGGGGAATGTAGCACGTCGCAGACATAAAGATGGCTAGAGCAGAGACTCCCCCAGGTGAGACTTATGGCTTTTCCTGTTATTGACAGGCACCCACAGAAAGCACAATACGACAGGGACTGTGCTAGGGCCTTAGCTTCTGTACTTTGGACATCTTCCATTTTTCAGCTTTAGTTCCTCTTGGAGATCACCGAAGTGAGTAATGTAGAGAAACATCCTGTAAGATGAAAGATACAATTTGCAAAATACAAACTCAAGAAGAATGAAGACCAAAGTGTGGACACTTTGCCCCTTCTTAGAATTGGGAACAAAACACCCATGGAAGGAATTACAGAGACAAAGTTTGGAGCTAAGATGAAAGGATGGACCATCCAGAAACTGCCCCACCCAGGGGTCCATCCCATCATCAGCCACCAAACGCAGA
>NC_034609.1:7693822-7703105 GCF_900095145.1 Mus pahari
CCCAGAGCTCGTGTCTCTAGCTGCATATGTAGCAGAAGATGGCCTAGTCGACCATCATTGGGAAGAGAGGCCCCTTGGTCTTGCAAACTTTATATGCCCTAGTACAGGGGAATACCAGGCTCAAGAAGTGGGAGTAGGTGGGTAGGGGAGCAGGGGGTAGGGTTTGGGGACTTTTGGGATAGCATTTGAAATGTAAATGAAGTAAATACCTAATAAAAGTTGGAAAAAAAGAAAGGCTAGGAGTGTGATACTCTTCTCTTTTCTAGACAAGCTCATGTAGTTCCAGGTGATCTTGAAAAATAATAATAGTAATAATAATAATAATAATAATAATAATAAAGATGAGAGCATAGGGACCCAGGGGCCCTGTCAAAGGCCAAGGTGACAAGGTGAGAGGTGTGGCTGTCAGGAGATCCCGCTGGAGGGCTGTGCTCGCACTGTCTGGTGATGAGGGATTATGCCATGGGAATCCTGACCGCTTCCCTCTTCTCTATCCTCAGGCCTCCTCGTGGGCACCCTCGATGTGGTATTGGACTCCAGTGCCCGAGTCGCACCGTACCGAATCCTTTATCAGACTCCAGACTCTCTGGTCTATTGGACCATTGCCTGTGGTAAGTCCCAGTATTCAGTAATGCACATGTTTGGGAAAAAAAAAAAAAACCAAAAACTTCCAAGTAGCAGCCGCTTTGGAAGGAATGTGCTTGTTAAATGCAATCTCTTGTCAGGTTTGGGTAATGAACCTTGGTCACTTTAGCACCAAAGTGTTGCTGGCTTAACATGGTGAAATTTTTCACTCTGAAGTCTCATTGTGGTCATACAGTCTCCAGCTGGAGGAGAAGGAGCACACAATTTGAAGTTCAGCTTACCAGAGAGCAGTAAAAGGTGCGGCCCAGCTGAGTTAATGTCTTCCCTCAGGTAGCACACAACATGCATGTTCACGCTCTGACTAGAACCGCTCAGATGGACCTCACTAAGTGCGAGGGAGGCTGGGATCGAGGAGGAATTTGGGGGAGGTGTAGATGTGCTTGCCAAGCGGCCCCTCATGTATCAGCACAGTAGCTCCTATAAGTGAGATTATTATCTCTTCCGATAGTCCCTGTGGTGTCTCACAGTAGGGCTAAAACACTTACATTCACTGTTTACTTAGGCAAGTAAAATAAACAGGAGTGTCCGTTGGCTATTTTGTTTTATTATTTTATTTTGCCACCTTTTAATTTTTACATTAATAGCCTCTACTTGTAGAATAATTTTGCCTTTATAGGAAAACTGAACAGGTAGCTCAAAGACCTTCTACTCCATGCACCTCCCAACCTTCATTCCCACCGTTACTAACAACCCGCTCCAGTCAGTAGTAATATACAACAGATTAATATAATATAGATGGCCACAACTTGTTCAGAATTCCTTAAATCTTCCCAGTGTTATTTTTCTCTGTTCCAGGATCACACCAGTAACACCACATTATCTGCCATAACCTCTTAGGTTTGTCCTGGCTGTGGACAAAGTTTCCCAGGAGACCTTGCTTGGGATGACCTTGACAGATATAGGTTAATGGTGTATTGTGGGATTGCTCCCCTATAGGACAATTTATTTCTTTATCTACTGCACTCCTGGGAATTGAACCCAGCCTTCACGTGTACTCCAATAGGAAGCTGGGGGAAGTGTTTCGTTGGCTGTGCCAGTAGTTGCTTGGGAAAGTTGAAAAATAGTTTAGAATAATATAAAGCTGCCCCTGGAGCGTGGAGGGTAGGATTAAATTAAAAACACAGACGGCTGAGGAGATGGTCAATAGGTAAACAGCGCTTCTCGGGACCGGAACTTGATCCCCAGAATCCACATAAGAAAGCTAGTGTGCTGTGCACGCTTACAAAGCTAGTACTGATGATAGAGAGGCAGCTGACCCCCTGGGGGGTCACTCCTCCTTGGCTGCTCAAGACCGGTGAGAGACTCTGTTGGCCAGCCCCTGGGGCACAGTACCCGAGGCTGTCCCCTAGCTTTCACAGGTGTGCACACACACCTATACATGCATCTGTGTATACATGTACACCAATATACACATGACTATGCTCATCACACACACACACACACACACACACACACACACACCAAACTAAAACCCAGAAAGGACATTAAAGATGGTGGAGAGGAGCCATTATAGCCCTTTACTTTACGAGGATGCTCTCTGGCTGCCTCCTCACTCACTGCCTCCTGGATGCTTAGGGGCCCTGCAGAGTCCTCGGGGCTCTTGGACCCCTTTGCAGTCTTCAAGGCTTCTTGTCCCCCAAGTCAGGTTTCAGTGATGTGAGAGCTGCCTTGTGTGATCCCCTTTCCTGTTGACTGCCTGACATCAGTGCTCTTCACTCTGTTGACTTTGGGGCGCGGCCATTCCACAGAGCAGCCCTTCCATGAACACTCACATGGGGTGGAACCTAGCTCTACAAAGCTGAGTTGTTCCCTAATCATCTGCTGAGCCAAGGCTAAGGAACAGTAGGCTGTAACTGGCGGTGGCATAATTTATACCCCCAAAAGATGTACCTCCACTTTTCTAGTAAGTAGTGTCTGTCACAACTGCATGATCTCATTGTAATACACCTAGGATACCTTCATCTTTTATGTATATTGATTACCCATGGAGCTCGTCCAGAATTTCCTTACAGAACACTCCAAGGAAGTGACGAGCATTACAAAGTCCCATCCACCTAATTATTCTTTCTTAATGATTTTTTGATTCATTCATTCAAACTTTAGTTTGAAATCTAAATGACTAATTTTAAAAATAGACCCTCCTACCCCACAAACGTTTCCTCAGTGCGCTGACCTTTCTGCTTATAATCTTCATGTTAAAGTGCAAAGTTGGTAATTGGTAGGGAAATATGTCAGAGGTCTTTAAGTTTATGTGTATGTCATGAATTATTGTACATCAAGAGAAAATTGGATTCTATGGTGGTTTCAATAGGAATGCCCCCACCACCCCAGACTCACGTGTTTGAATGCTTGGCCCATCGGGAGTGGCACCATTAGGAGGTGTGGCCTTGTTGGAGGAAGTGTATCACTCTAGGGGAGGGCTTTGAGGTCTCATATGCCCAAGCTATGCCCAGGGTGGCTCACAGTGTCCTGCTGCCTATGGATGAAGAAGTAGCATTCCCCCAGCACCATGTCTGACTGTACACTGCCATGCTTCTCACCATGATGACAATGGACTGAACCTTTGAAACTGTAAGCCAGTCCCAATTAAATGTTTTTCTTTATAAGAGTTTTCATGGACATGGAGTCTCTTCACCGCAATAAAACTCTAACTAAGACAGGTTCCTTGGAAAGCCGTAAATATCACAAAGCCTTATCCTATGTGGAACTGTAAATTATCTATGAGAGTGAGGTGAATTAGGAGAGCGTCAGCCATCCATGTCTGGGCATGGCCCACCTCTGTAGATCAGCAGGACTCTGAACTGTAAGTCCTGGTATATGGTTTGCCTTAGATTTGAGTCAAACTCCCAGACAAGAGGAATTTTCTAGACCCGTGGGTAAGTGTAGCTTATTGCTAATATGGTAATTACCTTACGGGGAGCATTGTCAACTGAACTGTTTGATGGACACCCCTCCTATTACACAGTCTGAACAGGCCCTTGGGTTGGTTGCCCATTGCTTTGGTCTGACTTTGTTTTGCCAACTCAGAATCTCATCAGGGTCTTTTCAACCATTCGGTTTCAGAACTGATGGGGCCACCAGTCATCATCTCGTCAACTATCATGTTTTAGGAGGGCAGGGAGGGGCAGTGTTCACATTCCCAGTTATAGCTCCTTATGTAGATAGAGCTCAACACTCATTGTCACGTCCCTGTGCTCTGTCTGGCACCATGTCATGGGCACCATGCTGGCTTCATGATTACACATTCTTTTAGTCAGTACTTGTAAGACCCAGAGAGTAACCAAGCATTGCTAATGGTTCTGCTCCTTGTCATTTCCTACAGTAGACCAAAAGCGTCAGCTTATTAATTGTCCTTCCACGTGAGATAGACCATATGGAAGTTGAAAGGCATTTTTAGAACCAGTGTTTCAGTCTATGTAATTCAAAGACATTCTTATGTGTATGCATGTATATGAATTTTCATGTGTGTGCAGGTGCATGTGTGTGATGGTGTGCATACATATCATGAATGTGAGAGCTAGAATGAAATGTAAATTGTCATTGCTTAAGTGTTTTTAACCTTGCTTTCTATGTGTGGCCTTGTATCTCATTAGCCCGAGGCTCACCAGTAAGCTATGCTGGCTGGCCAGTGAGCCTCACAAATGTACCTGTCTCCCCAGTGCAGCGATTCCAGGCTTGTACCACAGTGCCCAGCTTCTGCCATGTGGGTTCCAGGAGACTGAACTCCCATCCTCATACCTCAAAACAAAACAAAAAACGCAATCACCGCAGCCCTCAAGAACCAGTCTTATATCTTTGGGAACACAATGACTTAAAGGAAATTTTTTTCTTTTTTTCCTTTAATTTATATATATTCTTTGCAAAATAATAAAATACAGATAAGAAAAAGCATTAAAAAGGACAAAGCTGTGCTACCATATCAGAAGTCATCAAATCCTCTAAGACCTGAGAATATAGATACATACTTTACATACTTTGTATATATTTATGTTTATAGGTAAATATATGTACAATGTATATGTACTATATGCACTTATATTTGTGTATACTATCTATTATATAAAGTATATAATGTGTACACATAAGCATTTTAAAGCAAATGAAAATTAAAGTACAGCATTAAAAACAGTTTCTATATAAATAAAAGGGCTTGCAATATTAATATTAATAGGTACTGATTTGTTGGGTATACAACATCATTCAACTTGCCATTACACTCTCCTTAAAACATCTAAGGTTGTTTCTTTACAATTGTATTCTGAACACCCTGCTATCAGTGAATAGTTGTCTTAGCTAAACCACTGGACAGCCTCTTACATCACCTTGGAATAAATTTATAGAAATAGATACTGGTAGTCAAAGACTACCCATGCTGGCTCACTGAGATGGCTCAGTGGACAGAGGCATTTTCTGCTGAGCCAGGTGACCTAAGTTAGGTTGCAGGGTCACATACAGTGGAAGGAAAAAAACCAATTCTAACCTCCTTATATATGCTTGGCACACGTGACTAGTGCCTCCCAGCCCCCGCCACCACACACACACTCAGAGACGGGGTGTTTAAGGAAGAATGTCGAATATCTGCCACCTAATTGTCTTCCAGGAAGATAAGAACATACACTCCCTCCATTAGGTGTTTTGGCACTGAGTAAAGGACACCAGCCACTTATCTTTACTGCCAAAGCCAGACAGGCTCCCCGGAGCTCTCTTGTCTCCAAGTGATTACAGTGTGACAAGCATGTTGTTAGGACCCGTGAAAGATTAGAAGCAGTTATGAAAGCAGCTGGTGGCCTGTGCTCAAGGAGTTTCATAGACATGCTTTCCTGTGGTGATCTGGGCACAGACATCGGGGTGCCGAGGGCACCAGAGACCTGCAGAGCGCACGTGACTGGGCAGAGGTCAGGCAGCTGGTTTCTTTGTGTCCACAGGCCGGAAGTTAGAAACGTTTTCTGAGCCCTGCATCCGGGTAAAGTTTGGTACTCTGCTGCTGTTGTGACGGTCCTAGCAAAGAACCTCTACAGGGCTTTCTGTGCTCTGGGTCCATGCTAGATGTGCCAGATGCTGTCATCCTGAGCCTCTAGCACAAACTAATAGAGCAGGTGTCATTACCTATGTAGCACAGAAGAGAAACCTGAAGTACCAAGAAGTTTCTTACATCACCCAGTGTCCCATCTGCGTTCTAGTCCTTTATAGGAGATTCACGGAGTAATGACTTTCAATAACCTGGGTCCTTATGACCCTGGAGAGTCTGACCTTCGTCCCTATGACCCTGGAGACCTATACTTGTGAAGTAGGGGAAGGAAGGGTGGCAGTGAGCAGCAAATATGAACACGGGTGCAAGAGCCACAAAGTTGGGATCCCATTCATAGCGATGTGAAAGGTCCTGCTTCCTCCTCTGTAGACGATTATTATGGTCTTGCTTCCTGGGCCAACTCTGCTGTAGCCCAGCATTGGGGAGTGCAAGTAGCAGAATGCTGTCTTTTAGCATTTGTTTAAATTGTTTATGGTGATAGCTCTGACTAGATGCGCGTTCTGAGAAGGTAGAACATTTCAAGTCACAACGATGTTTGTGTGTGTGTGTGTCTTTTGCCTTGTCCTCCAAATACCAGTTTGTTCCTCTTCCATACAAGGACAAATATAAGTTTGTCCTTTTCGAGGTGCTGAGGTGTGCCACTTGAGGTCCCCCTTGAGTGTGTACTGATGTACTGAGTTTGAAGCCAACTCACTCTACATGACAGCATCTCTTAATAGAGACTGGAGAGAGCAGGACACAGTGATGGCCGGCCACTGGCACCTCGGTGTGCGGGGCACTGGCCATTTCTCTTGCCTTCATCAGTGATGGCAGGCAGGCCACCAACACCCCAGTGTGCCGGGCACTGGGTGTTTGTCTTGCCTTCATTTGCAGGTTAACTTTAAACCTTTTGTGTATGGCTGCATTTTGGAGAAAACCACAAGGGATGTCTTTGTTGGTTTCCTTTTATTTGAGTAACTGAATGTTGTATATTTGAAGACTGAAATGCGGCAGTGATCTACTCAGCCTGTTTCGAATCTGAAAACCCTAGAAACCCTTCAGGCCCTAGAAGGTTTAGTGGGCTTTGTTTTCTGCTCTGTTGCTGTTTGTCCGACTGTTTTAATATGCAGACTCTTATTCTCTCTCAGTCTCTTCCCACACACCCTAACAGCGAGAAAATTTCAGGGCAGGCTACAGTCTGTCTCAGGATCCAAAGTCCAATGTGCATTATGTCAGTATGGCACAGGAAATAGCCAATGGACATCGATCCATGGGGCCTTAAACCTTTGTTTTTAACCCTTAGAGCTCAGGCAGGATAAATTCACTCTGCAGGTCTGTCTTCAAATTTCTTCTAATTTCAAGTACACACAATGGGCTTGAAGATACATTTTAGGCTGGGTGAGACATCAGACCACAATGACTCTGTGTTTTCTGTAATCGTCATACATAACATGTGTTACACATGTGTAAGACATCCTGATGACTGTCCATAAATCCTCTAAACAACAGCTTCTCATTTTTCAGAAGCTAATGTCTAACCAACCTGAAGGGCATCAAGTGTGGGCCTTGTTTTTTCTTAGCAGAGCTCTTTGGGTGACCTTCACCCCAACTCTAGCTTTCTTTGTTTTTCTAGCTTAGTCCAGACAGCTCAGCTTGATTTTTCCTTGTTCTATTTCAGTAAATGGGATCTTTCCAGAAAATTAACAGCCAAACACTTTCTTTCACTTCTGTTTCTGAACTAAGTCTGTATGGCGTTTTCCTTCACATGGTGGTTCAACTGGGTTCAAGAGAGAAAGGTATAGTGGCAAAGTGTGGGTTTGCCAGAGGTGAACCACAAAGGCTGTGGGGGATTTGAAGCATGAGGCTGGCGTGGTAACGACCTGCGAGTGGGACCTTAGTGAGCTGGGTGGAGAGATTTTGGAGCTCTGAGTCAGAGAGTCTCCACGAGATAAGAACTGGCCTTCGAGACCTCTGGGGCTGAGAGTAGCTGGTATAGCTCGGGGACTTGCTGTTTAGTATTTCCTGCAACAGGTGGTGCCTAAGGTGGGACACAAACCCAGGACTCTGAGATTAAGAGTCTCACGCCCTACCGACTGAGTTCATTCACAATCTTGCACAAAGTGCTCCATGAATAGACCAGGTCCTGACAGTCACGGTGAAAGGGCTTCCTGTCAGGTCCCTTCAAGCAGTACTAACTGTGATTACTGGGCACAAGAATGACATGGGTGTGTCATCGGAGGACAACCTGTGGGAGTGGGTTTTCTCCTTTCAGCTTGTGGGTCTTAGGGATTGAATTTAGGTCATCAGGCTTGGCAGCAAGTGACATTACCTGCTGAGCCATCACACATACACGTACACGTACATGTACACACACTTTTCAAGACAGTCTTACTGTGTAGTCTAGGCTGGCTTCAAACTCACAACAATCCTCCTGCCTGAGCCTCAAAAGTGTTGTGATCATAAACATGTGCAACCATGCTTGAGATATGACTTTAAGCAGGGATGGTAATGCATAATAGGGGAAGAGTAGGTGCCTCTCAACTTAATGTGTGCATGCACACACTATTTCTACTGTAGGTATGGGTGTGGTAGAGTTAGATATACATAGCTCTGGATAGAGAAAATATGGAAGCCAGGTGGTGGTAGCACATGCCTTTAATCCCAGCTCTTGGAAGACAGAGGCAGGCAGGTCTCTATGTGTTCGAGGCCAGCCTTGTGTACAGAGTGAGTTCCAGAACAGCCAGAGTGAAAACAGAGAAACTCCCTTTAAACAAATAAACAAACAACAAAAGAAAGAAAGAGAAAAGATTAAGAAAGGAAGCAGCCCAAAGCAGTACAAAACTAAGATGCATCTGTTCTGTTCTAAACCTTAAGCTTGATAAGTGTTTCCAAACATGATAACCAAGGAGTGCTGGGGTTAAGCAGAGCCAATAGGTTTGATCATGTAGGTGTAACAGGGAGTCTAACTACTGAGCTGAGGAGATAGTCCAGTCAATAAAATGCTTACTGCACAAGCCTGATGACATGAATTTAACCCCTAGTGTCCATGGAATTAAAATTAGATGTGGTGGCGTGTACCTGTAATCCCAGGGTGGGGAAGAGGGGGACCCCAGCCTAGCCTCATTGCTTAGTCCTGATATGTAATATTTACTGTCATCTTGACAGCATGAGAAGCTCCAGAATGGCCTGGGAGATGGGCCTCTGGGTACACTTGTATGGGGCTCTCTGGGTTATTTTAATTGCGATGAGAGACCCCCACCCACTATGGGTGGCACAATTCCCTAGCTGAGATTCTGGGCTGTGTAAATAGAGAAAGGGAATGCATCCATCCCCCTGTTTTAGACTATTGATGGGACTCAGATCAACTTGTTTCAAGCCCCGCGGCCTTGATTCCGCTGCCATGTGTCAATGTGCCCTTGAACTGTGGGCCCGAATAAGCCCTCTCTGTCAAGTCTCAAGTTTTGTAATACCAATAGGAAGAGGAAGTTTCTTCCAGGTCAACGAGAGACCCTATCTCAAAACTAACTTAGATGGCATCAGAGGTGTGATGCCCAGACGTGTGTGTAGTTGACCTCTCTGTTTCTCTCTGTCTCTCTCTCTCTGTCTCTCTCTGTCTCTGTCTCTCTCTCT